>NC_048595.1:319217674-319332674 GCF_003668045.3 Cricetulus griseus | reverse complement strand
AGTCTGCAATACAGCCATTTTCCCTTGACCATAGAGATGGTTGCCATTTCACCCAGATGGAGCAATGGAGAAGCAAGTGGGTACCCTAAGAAAACCCTACATCATGTCTCATCTTGGAATTATATTTAGTGTTTTGAGATGATGGCATCAGAGGCACCCAGAAACTGGGACCAACTGAAGACAAAGCAGGTTTGCACATCCTGTCTCCCACTCACCCAAGAGCAACGCCAGACAGAATCATGTATCGTCTAGATGGTCTCTCTTCCTCTTACTTTTGTGGGACTGAGCTCACATATTTGAATTTACCTGAATTCACCTGTGCGTGTGTTGTATACAATTTGTACTCCATTGTACATAATCAGTTTTTAGTAGATAAAACATTTTTGTTTTGGATAGTAGATATGTTTTAGTAGATAAAACATTTTGGACCTCACACATGCTAAATAAATGTTCTGCCTCTGAGCTATACCACCAGATGCAGACTCTCTTATTAAAGAACAAATATTCTAGCTGGGTGGTGGTGGCACATGCCTTCAATCCCAGTGCTCATGAGACAGAGGAAGGCAGATCTGAGTTCAAAGCTACCCGGGGGCTACAGAGTGAGTTCCAGGACAGTCAGGGATACCCAGAGAAACCCTAATTCAAAACTCAAACAAACTGTGGTGGTTTGAAAGAAAATGGTCCCAAAGGGAATGGCACTATTAGGAGGTGTGGCTTTGTTGGAGTAGGTATGGCCTTATTGGAGTAAGTGTGACACTATAGGGGTGAACTTTGAGGTCTCCTATGCTCAAGCTACACCCAGTGACACAGTTCATTTCCTGTTGCCTAAACATCAAGCCGTAGAACTCTCAGCTCCTTCTCCAGCACCATGTCTGCCTGCATGCTAATATGTCCCACCATGATGACAATGAGCAGTGGCTCAGCAGTTAAGAGTAGGGTGTGCTCTTCTAGAGGACCTGCCTTCGATTCTTAGCATGCATATGGAGGCTCACCACTGTCTGTAATCACTCAGGCAATCACTCACACACATACAATGAAAGTAAACATTTGTAAAGCAAAAAGAGCAGGGAGAAGGAAAGGATGAGGAGCACAGCACTGTGCAAACCTATGGTGTAGATGATCTACACATAGGGTTTAGAAAGACTCCCTGAGAAAGATTCAGAGTTGACAGATGCTTATAGAATAGAAATGGCAGTGTGCTGGACTATAGGGATGCCACTAGGGATGACTCTGGCCATGTTTACTGTTTGAGTTTGTCTTTAGAGTAGTAAAAAGTCCCTTGAAAGTCAGGAGTGGTGAAAGTACGTTGTAAACTTTGCATGTGAAAAAAATAGTGCTACCACAATGACAGAATGTGGAGAGCAGATAGGGAAAGGAAAAGAGTAAACTACCTGTCTGCAGGTCACTGTGGTAGTCTACACAAAATGGGTTAACAGCCTAGATAGACCTAACCATGGTGGGGAGCACAGGTGGAGACTGAGCCCAGAAACGTAAGGTATAGTATACATATTAGACAGGGCCTTATTATGTAGCCTTGGCTAGCCAGGAGCTCCTACATACACCAGACTGGCTTTAAACTCACAGAGATCCACCTGCCTCAGCCTCCCAGTTACTGGCATTAAAGGCATGTGCTACCATACTTGAAGGAAAGGATGAGAGGGAGAGAGAGGGAGGGAGGGAGGGAGCAAGGAAGGAAGGAAGGAAGGAAGGAAGGAAGGAAGGAAGGAAGGAAGGAAAAGAAAAACTCACAGATTGACAATCTTTCCCAAAACCTCAGTAAAGGTTTTACACTTAAGATAGTCACATGTTACACATGCAGAACACAAAGGAAGGTGCCATCTAGAGAAGTATACATGTGCATGCTCCTGTTTGAACCAATAAAAGAGTGAAGATACAAAATACCCTGTGAAGCCGGGCGGTGGTGGCGCACGCCTTTAATCCCAGCACTTGGGAGGCAGAGGCAGGCGGATCTCTGTGAGTTCAAGACCAGCCTGGTCTACAAGAGCTAGTTCCAGGACAGCCTCCAAAGCCACAGACAAACCCTGTCTCAAAAAACAAAAACAAAAAAAATGCCCTGTGTGGTGATATTTTGTTTGTGATCTAACAAAAAAAAAGCTTGCCTGTCGACTCGATCAGAGTGTGGAGCTAGCCACTAGTTAGCCACAGAGGCCAAGCGGTGGTGGCACATACCTTTAATCCCAGCACTCAAGAGGCAGATCCAGGCAGATTTCTGTGAGTTCAAGACCACCCTGTTCTACATGAGATTGATCCAGTCTAAAAGAGAAACACAGCCAGTCCATGGTGGCTCACACCTTTAATCCTAGTACTTGGGGTCACACGCCTTTAATCCCAGGACTAAGAGACTGGAGTGATATGGCTAAGTAGAAACAGGAATATAAAGTGGGAGGAGACAGGAGCTAACGGCATTCAGTCTGAGGTTTCCTAGAGACAGCATTCAGTTTGAGGATTCCAAGGGACAGGATGGGCCATTTGGTCTGAGGACTCAGTAGAAGTAAGATGTCTGGCTCCTTTATTTCTCTGACCTTTCAGCATCTACCTGATATCTGACTCTGGGTTTTTTATTATTAACACCTATTAGAACTCCTGCTACACCCTTGCTGCTACTATTTTATTTTTTATTTTTTAGTGTATAAAACAGTGGGTCCCACTAGGACTTAACTGATGGTTTCTTAAGCTCAAGATGAGTATTGGTTACTTTTCTGTTGTGATAAAACACCATGATTTATCCTGCTGAAAACCCCATTTTCCTCCTCAAATCACTAGCCCCAACTTCCCAATGAATAATAATAGTTAACATTTATTGAGTGACACTATGCACCATTCACTCTTCTGTACACTTTGCACATTAACTTATAAAATCTTCCAAACAGCTCGAGAAACAGAGAAACTAAACAGGTCAAATGACAACAATTGTTTATTTCTTTGCTCAATCCTTTTGAGACAGGATCTCATCTTACAGCCCTGGCTGGCTTAGAACTAAATATCTAGGTCAAACTGGCCTCAAAATTGTGCTTCTGGCTACAATTGGGATTACAGGCACAGGCACCACCATGCTGACTAAAGCGACCACAACTGAGAAGTATTGAGATTCAGACCAGTAGAGACACAGATGCTTGTATTTCTAACTCTCTGGCAACAGAAAACTAGCTCTTATATGGATATGCTTCAATTACCACAGAATAGTTCTCCCCTCCCCCCAGACTGGGTTTCCCAGTAGCTATGGTTCGGGTCCTGGAACTTGCTCTGTAGAAAAGGGCTGGTCTTGAAATCACAAGAGATCCGCCAGCCTTGTCTCTCGAGTTCTGGGATTAAAGGCGTAGTATAGTTTCAAAGGCAGATTTGAAGGAAAATCTGTGCTTTCAAAAAAGGGATAAAACTGTTTACAATAACACGCCCAACGCCCCTTCCTTCTGTATTGGGCCGTCACACACTTGAGTAGTATAGCCATATCGCCCGTACTCCTCCCCAACAACTACATAAGACCCACAAAACTATTACCTTTCTCCATTTTTCAGACAAATCCTCCCAGCCTCCCGCTCTGTGTCATAGTATCACCAGAGATACAAAAACAGTTACCTCTTCGTGGGAGTCACAGGCACTTTAAAAGCCTTTTAGTGTTCTCATCATAGAAAAAAAAAAAATGTTTATTTGGAGTTAGCCGTGCCTAGAAGTGGCTCCTGCCAGCCGATTCAGCACTCCGGTGTATGAAACGTGAGTATTGCAGCATGTTGGAGGCTAGCCTGAGCTACATGCTGAGTTCTAGGCCAACCTGGGCTACAGAATGAGGCTGTATGAAAAAGAAGAACCCTAACGCAAAGGGCTAAAACTGGCAAGCTCTGTTTAGTAATAACTACGTACATTTATTCTAAGGGACGGTCCATTCCACGCACAGCGAGAACCCGCTATACCCGAGATGGACCGTAGGTGGCGCTGCAGGGACGGGTAAGTGTGCACAGGGCTTCTCTAGGAGACGCTGGTGGAGGGCGGGGCGACTCGGGCGGTCTCTGCGATGGGAGGAGCCCGAGGGAAGACTCGCGTTCACCGGCGCGCAGGCGCAGGCTTGGTCACTCCCTCGGGAGTGAGGGTTGCTGGGCCGGATGACGTGGCCTGGCAACGTCCCTGCCGGCCCTGCCTCCCTAGACCGTCGCTACCGGAACAGCCCGCGGCCTAGTCCCGCCCAGCGCGCGTGGACCTGCCTGCCTAGCCCGGGCTAGCGGCGGGGACGGCTTGGCCTGCGGGGACGCGGCGCGCCGCTGACATGGGGGAGTGACGCGCCTGCGCCCGCGCTTCCGTAGCGGCGGCGAGACATGAGGCGAGCCCGCAGCGCGGGCAGCGGCGGCTCCTGAGCCGGCATGGAGGAGAAGTACGGCGGGGACGCGCGGGCCGGGCCCGGCGGCGGCCTCGGACCTGTGGATGTGCCCAGTGCCCGGTAAGGAGAGACCCGCGGCGTTGCGGTGCCTCTGCGGTCCGTGGCTTGAGGTCCACGAGCGGGCGGGAGACTGGGCTCGGAGCGCACCGTGCGCCTGCTACTTTCCAGTCCCTGGAGAGGCGATCGTGGATGTCCCTCCCTGCCACGGTGACGCGGGGCTCCTGACCCTCTCCCACGCCTCCCCGAGGGGATATGCGGAAGGTGTCACCGCCTCTCTCGCGAAGAAACCAAAGTGCAAGCCGATGAACTTGGGTGTACAGCACAGCAAAAGTGCAGTCCTGTCGGCGAGTTTCCGTTGCCCTGTCTTTTTGGAAGAGGAGTGGAGGGCTTATTTTAATAATACGAATTGGGTGTTACCCCCTCCGCCCCAATTCATACGGTACAGAAATTCATGAAGTGAAAATTCTTTACCTTCCCTCTAGCCTAAAGGCTAGGACTGAGTAGGGTGCAGTGGTACTTGGCAGTTGTGTCCTTCCTGGCCTGTCCCAAGTTCTGAGGTAGTGTTACAGATACATGAACTACATATAGCCCGGCAATTTCGTTCAAACTGGTATTTATTACCTTCATTTTTAACGAGATTCAGTTTTTCTAATTAGTATTATTCTGAGATTTAGTGATTGTTTTAATCAATGTTCTTAGAACATAGTCAGAGCGTTACCACCTAACTTTTGTTTGTGAAAACAACACATATGCTGAATAGAATTTAAACCAACTGCGCGGTTTGTAGCATACATTTGACTTTCTATCTATTTTGAGCAATTCATTTATAGCATGTCACGTGTTAATCAGTGACCCATAAGAGCTAAATACAGACAAGGCTACTGGTATGGATTGGTGATAGAGAGGGAAATACCAGAAGGGACAAGACTAGGTCAATTCACAAAATCGAACTGTAGAGACAGACTAAAGTATCAGATCATTGTTAAATTTCCTGTTGATAACTGCTGGTTTCATAGCAGAGTTGCCATATACTTATGAAGTACAGATGTTTAAGGGTAAAGTGTGATGTACTTCATTTACTCTCAAATAGTCCAAGGGGTGGGTGGGTGCGTATGTACGTACGTGTATATGCGTGTGTGATTGACAGAGTATGAGTAAGTTTAAAAGCGGTTTTGCCTATGAGCCTACTGTCTTAGACAAATACGGTAAGTGTCCTTTGCCCAGCTACCTGTAGTATTATTTGCTTGGCAAACTTGCACTTCTTTTGTAGTCTATTGCAGAATCTAAATTTTGACTCTGGACTGGCTGAATTTTCGGGTTGTCAGAGTTTTCTGTGTGTTCAAGTACTGGTTATTAACTGCAACACAAATTGTCAGATCCTTTCATTGTGGCTATTTTTATGCCTGGGTTCACAAATGTTTTAAATAAAGGTTTCTGTTTTAACTTCATTACATCTTTGGTGGTCAGGACAGCTGGGGTTCATTGAGCACCTCCTACGTCCCTTTAATCTTTACAACAGCCCTACAGACTAAGTAGTGGTGTCCTTGTTTGGTAGGTAGGAAATTGAGGTGCCTGAGGTCACACAACTAAATGACCTGGGAGCTTGAATTGTTTGAGAACTCATTGCTTGCCTTCTGGTTCACCTATAGATACTTGACTATGTGTTCAGTGAAATATTATCATGTTGTTATTAATCATATTTCTTTTTGAGATGAGAGATCATGAAATGCCAGGGATTCAAATTCAGGCCCTCATGTTTTCACAGCAAGTGCTCTTACCCAATTAACCTTCTTCCCAGCTCTCTTATTTTTATTTTTTTGTTTGTTAGTTTGTTGAATTTTTTGAGACAGAATTTCACTGTATATCCTTGGCTGTCCTGGAGCTAGCTCTGTAGACCAGGCTGGCCTCAAACTTAACAGAGATCCTTCTGCCTCTGCCTCCAAAGTGCTAGGATTAAAGACATGCACCACCACTGCTAGCTTATTTTAATTTTTAGTTTTTATATATACAAATGTTTGCTAGATATATCTCCATAGCCCTTTATGCCCTCCTCTTTTTTATATCCAGAGAACTGAGAGGCATCCATGAACAAAGTTCAAGAAGTAGCTATAAACCCATATCCAAATTTTAATAATTGCAAGTTTATAGAGGACTGAAGAAACCACATAGAAGTGGTTATGTCTAACCACATAGAAGACCAGTTGGTTTTGTTTGTTTTGTTTTGAGATGACTTAACAACAAATGATGGTTTCTAAGTTGGGAGCTGGACAATGGACTGAATGCCCCTGCATTGCCCTGAGTGGCCTTTACAAGACACTATCCCTTCTCCCATCCCCATCTTCACAGTCTAGTCACTTCCCTCCATAACATGAAGTGCAGTGTTTTGTATGTGGTTACTTAGTCTTAACTGGATTTTCAGAGATGTCTAGCAGGAAGATGTGTTAACTGAAACTTTAAAAGTCAAAGAATGCAGGAACCAGCAGGATAGCTCAGCAGATATAGGACCTTGCTGCCAAGGCTGATGACCTGAGTTTAACTCCCTGGACCCTGTAAGTGGACTTTTCTTTGCTGCCTGCTAACAGGGAAATTCAATAATATGCTTATTATTAGCTAACTCTTACATTTAAATTAAGCCATATTTCTTATCAATGCTTTGCCATGTGGCTTAGAATCTTCTCAATACAGCATGCCCATCTTGCTTCTCTCTGCATCTGCTCCACAGCTCTGCCCTTCTTCCTGCCAGTGTCCTCAGTTTGGCTCTGCAGCCTAACTTTATCCTCTTCAGCTAGTGGCCATTCAGTTTGTTTATTAAACCAATCACAACGACGTATATTCACAGTATAAAGGAATATTCCACACAGAACCAACTCCCACAAATTCTCTGACCTCCATATGATTGTGCATGTGTACATGCACACACATAAATAATAATAGAAAAATAAATATATGTAACATTTTTTAAAGTCAATATGATTAAAATGAGATGATTTTCCTAATTTGATAATTAATGCAGAAATATCTTGAGTATATTATGTGGAAGAGTCCAGTGTCAGAATATGTATGATTGCAAATGTGGATAAAATAATATTTGTTTACACACAAAGAAATAAAAAGAAAAAGGTTTGTAAAGCTTTAAATTGGTTACTGGTGAGGAGAAAGTTAGAAATGATTTATAACCTTTCCAATAATAGCGATTCAGGAATTAACATTGTTACCTCTGGGGTGCTGTGCATATATGTGTATCTGAAAATAAAGTTTATTTAATAATATATTATCAATGAGCATTTCACATGAATTGATCCATATCATTCAAGTACCAATTTTTGAAGTTTTTAGTATTTATACAGAAATCATTTATGAATTTATCTATACTCTTTGTAAAATAAGTGTGTTTAAATATAATTTCCCTTTTCCTTGACTTGAGTCATAAGTAATCTATTGCTAACATAAACTAAACCACCAGATTGAACTAAAACATAATAGGATCTTCAAGACCTCCTTTCCAGTACTCACATTGTATTTTGCACATGCCACTATGTCCCCTGACTTAGCCTTCCCTTCCCCTTCCCTACTTAATTCCTGTATTATCTTCAGCACACATGCATCTCAAACTCTGCAGAGATACCTTTCAGTTCTCTAGAGGTGCTTGCTCCAGCTAACAACCAAGACACTAAACCAGGCTCTAAACCCTGCCCTCAAGGAGCTCCAGGTCTCCAGGAGAGAATAGGGAAACAGGGTTCTAAAAGATGTTGAACCTCCCACAATTAGGTAATCACTCTACCACTGAGCTACATCCCCAGCCTCTTATTTATTTATTTGTTCTTTTTTTTAAAGATCAGGTCTCACTGAGTTGCCCTTGCTGATCTTAAACACACTTTGTTCTCAGGGAGATTTCTGTGAGTTCAAGGGCAACTTGGTCTATAAGTGAGTTCCAGGCTAGCCAGGGCTACGTAGTGAAACCCTGGCAGGGCGGGGAAGATCGTTCCTTCTTCCCAGCTTCCCAAGCCAACTTCGATTACCGGAACGACATTAATACACATTGAAATAAACTAAGAATATATGTACCAGAATGTAAACAGTAGTTGGCCTCTGGATGGTGAGTTGTTTGGGGAAGGTTTTTATTATTGTTTTATGTGTGTTCGTGTGTATTTCCGTTTTTTTTTTTTTTTTCAAAAATCTCCTATACTTGTATATTAAGAAAAAAACAAGATTACAGCAATCCTAATCATTTCAATTATATTAAAAATTGTTTCTGTTTTTATTTTTCAGATTAACAAAATACATTGTGTTATTGTGTTTAACCAAATGTTTGAAGGCTGTGGGACTTTTTGAGTCATATGATCTCTTAAAAGCTGTTCACATTGTTCAGTTCATTTTTATATTAAAACTGGGGTAAGTATGGAGAGAGCCTTAATGTTTCTTATGTCTCTGAAGATCCTGTTTTGACTAGCTTTAAGAAATCTTACCTACATGTCCTATGGAGTTTATTCCTTCTGACACTATTTGATAAATTTTTTCTTTTAAGTAGAAGCTTACATAAGGGTAGAAGTGCAGAGACCCATCAAAAAATTGTTATTTTAGCTGAGTATAGCAGCATATAATCCTAGCACTGGGGAAATTGAGTCAAGAGGATCATGAATTGGAGGCCAGTGCCAGTTACACAGTGAAACTCTGTCTCAAAAATAAAATAAAGTAAAATGAGATGGTTGAACTCATATGACTTGCCAAACATAGGTTTTTAGTTTAGTTTGTATTGCTAAGATTTTTGCAAAGCTCTTTTAATGCCTAGCTTAATAAACAACTTTGGTCCGTATCTATGTTAGCAATCAGTCTTTTGTGATATACAGTTTAATCTCGTGGAGGGGGGCTCTTCTTCCACCCATGAGAACAAGTATAAAAAAATGGAGATGTCATATTTTTATAAAAATAATTTTGACAATTTGGAGAGATGTCTCAGTGGTTAAGAGCAATTACTGCTCTTGCAGAGGACCTAAATTAAGTTCCCAGCATCTACTCATGTGGTTCACAACTGCCTATAATGCCAGCTCCAGACTTGACACTCTCTGGCCTTTGTGGGCACCAGTACACACACATATGCAGACAAACACATACACATAACTGAAAATAAGGTAGCTCTTTTAAAAAATAGATTTGACTTTGTACTTCCCTATCCCAGTGATGTAGTTCAGTCTTGAAGCAGTCATAAAAATGGTACCTGAGCTTGTCTTGTTCCATGTTTGCAAGTTAAATCATGCTGTGCTGTGTTCCCTACATAACCTAGCAGAGTACAGGGTCCTAGTGTTCTGTAAACTGTATATAGTTTGTGTGCAGTGTTCTCCTTAGAGATTTTTGGACCTTGAGATTAATAGTAATCCCCCTATGTGTTAATAAAAGTCTTATCAGGATGCTTGAGGGTGTAATTTGTCAATTTAGGAAAAAAATTCTTGACTAGAAGAGTTAAGCATTTTTGTGTAAATAGTGAAAAGATGGAGGAATGTTACTGTTACATTGGTTCAAGATTTATTACTACTGGATGTAAAAGATGTGTTACTTTCTGTGCTGTTTTAAGGTATTGAAAATATTAAAAGCTAAGCAGAATGGCTCATGCCAATAATTCTACCACTTAGAAGACCCAGGCTAGAGAATAGAAAGTTCAAGATCAGCCTAGACTGCATCATAAGATCCTGACTCTAAAACAGTCTTGACACTCATTATTACTGCTGAGTTCCGAAGACAGTTACCAGGAAAGCTCCTGGGTTTTGCCACAAAAGCCTCATCAGTTTAAAGGCAGTTTCTACTACACTTTTGTTGTTTTATCTCTTGAGGCAAGATCTCTGTGTAGCCCTGGTTGACCTTGAACTCCCTCTGTAGACCAGGCTGGCCTTGAACTCACAGAGATCCACCTGCTTCTGCCTCCCAAGTGCTGGGATTAAAGATGTGCACACCCAGCCTAGAGCAGAGTTTCTTTAAATACCATAGTCATGAAAAATTTGTCAACCAAAACTTAATTCAAAATCAAATGCGTAATGAATCTGAGATGTTTCTGTAGCACAACTTAGCTGCAGTCTTGGTTCTGCACACAGTATGAACACTTTGCACTGTGTATGTCATCTTGCTGTACCATTGCAAAGAATACTTCTGAATCACCTTGATTCACATTTGAGACTCTTACATTTTGAATTAGTGTTTTAACATAATATGCAAAATTTTCTACTCTTAGAAGCATAATGGTTTAATTACAGAAAGCTAAGATTTAATATTTTCCTAATGTTCTTCAACATATTTGGATCAAATTAGTATATCTAAGGATTGTAAACACATCCATCTCATTAGTATGCAAACTTGCTTTCACCTCTAATAGTAAACTATGTACACCAAAGAATTTTAAGATACAGTTTAAAAATAAATTTTTTATGATCTATTAGCAGTAAATGTTTGATTTGTGTGTATACCTTACATACCTATATATCACAATAGCATAAAATATGTCCAGTAGAAAAGCGTCACAGGTAGAAAGTTTAAAATTTTTAATGTCAAAAATATTTAATGTTAATATATTATTCTTGTGATGTTTACAGGACTGCATTTTTTATGGTTTTGTTTCAAAAACCATTTTCTTCTGGGAAAACTATTACAAAACATCAGGTGAGATGTCGACAGAATCATTTATTCCTAACAGCTTCCCTTTTAATAGTCCAGAATAAAGTGCCATTTTTAACTGTCTAGACTTAAGCTTCCTGTTTTGTTTTTATTGTTGCTTTTTGTTTGTTTGGAGACAGGATCTCCTGTAGCCCATTCTGGCCTCAAACTTGTTATGTGACCAATGATGACCTTGCACTCCTGATCATCTTGCCTCTACTTCCCCAAGTGCTGCTGTTGCAGGCTTACACCACCATTCTCAGTTTATATAGAGCTGATGCTGGAACTCATGCATGCTGGGCAAGCATTCTACCAACCAGTCCTAGAGTTAACTCACTCCTGACTTGTCTTTTCAAAACTGAGACTCTTAACAGTGAACTATAAAATCTCAGTGTAATGGAATATTTTCAGATGTAGAAGAGGGTAACAGATTTTAGAGGGGTGTCTTTAACACATTCTCCTTATTCAGAAAGATACACAAATCTGGCATGGAGTCATGCCCAAGAGCCTAGAGTGTCACTGGGAGTGTTCAGGAGTTGGAAGTGAGACCCTCTAATATCAGCCATATTTATGTCCTGTACTAGTAATACTTAACATGATCTATTTTGCCTTAATTTTTCTCACTTATAAAGTGGAGATAATATAATAATATTCTATGTGTATTTGTGAGGAATAAATTATTTTATATGTAAGGTTTTTTTTTTTTAATTGTACCTTACATTGTAGTTCTCTTCAGATGGCTTCATGACAGAACAGTTCCTCATACTGCTTTGTCTCACGTAAAATGCCTCGCTGGGAGTAGTTATACACTACTGCATTTCTCTTTTCATGACACAGTTAGGGTCTTCTAACATATTATCTGCATGGTAAATTGAAGTACTTCTATTTTAGAGATCAAGACATTTTTAAAATACAATTCATCTTATTAACTCCATCTAAGTGTCTTTCTCCATTTTCAAATAACTAGCATAAAAATTACTCATGGAAAGCCAAACATGGTCAATCATACATGTATGTACTCATGTCCACCCATGGAATCAGAAACAGGAAGATCAGTATGAGTTCAAGGCCAGCCTTATTCCTAGAAAACTAGTGTAAAAAATAGAAAATTGTTTTGAGACAGGGTCTCACTGTGTTAGGCCTGAGCAACCTGGAATTCACTGTGTAAACCAGGTTGGCCTGAAATCAGAAATCTGCTGCCTGTCTCCTGGGTTCAGCAATCAGAAGCATATGCTACCTTCCTATAGGTTTTATTTAAGCATGGAATACTTACTAGCAAATGGATATGACTCAAGTTTTTATTTTTTGTTTCTGTTTATAGTGGATCAAAATATTTAAACATGCAGTTGCTGGATGCATCATATCACTTTTGTGGTTTTTTGGCCTTACTCTTTGTGGACCACTAAGGTAAACAAAAATATGTATTTTCAATATTTATTTACACTTCTTCATTTAAATACTAATTTTCTGTAATTTTTAGTATTTGTATGTGCACATATGTGGAGGTCAGAGAACTGGTAATCACTCCACCATGTGGGTCTTGGGGATCAGGCTTGGCAGCAAATACCTTTATTCACAGAACCATCTCCCTGGTCCTTATTCCATATTTTATATCAAAGATTTACTTGTACAACTCTTTCTGTCACTTCTACAGCATTGAATTGAACATTTCAACATAGAAGAACCAGTTTAATCTGTAGAGTAGTTCTTAGGTAAATACCATTAATATATTTGTTAATGATCTATCATAGATATTTTATTTGTTAGAATCAAAACAATTTTAGATGGAGAAGCTAAAACATCTGAAATGGGAAATGAAATAAAGCAATAAAAATGAGACAGAGGATCAGATACCCTGAAATGGGAGTTCCAAGTGGTTGTGTGCTCTTAGGTGGGTGCTCGAACCTAGGTCCTCTATAAGAGTAGTGAGCTCACTTAGCCACTGAGACATCTTTCTAGCCTAACACAAATACATTTTAACAATAATAATTCATTTCTTGATCTGGGAAGCCTTTCTTCTTCCTTGGGCCTAGTAGCACACACCTATAATCCCAGCATTCAGGAGGCAGAGGCAGGTGGATCTCTGAGTTTGAGACCAGCCTGGTCTACATAGTGAGTTCCAGGGCAGCAAGAGCTACACAGATGTTGAGTCCACCCTTGACCAGCAAGAACGACGCAACAACGAGGAATCTTCTCACAGTTCATTCGGGAACCTTGATTTATCAGGAAGTGGCCCCGAACCCAGGAAGGCGGGGCTTGATATAGCCTACAACTACCAATCACCTAACCCCAAGTGGCGCACCAGGATAGGTTGTCTCCAAGCAGAATTAAAAGGATACGTGGCCTTTACCAAATTAGGAGTTGTTTACTACAGAGAGCGCTTGCCCTCGGGCTGGCAGAAGGCGGAAACCGGAAACCGGCGCCATCTTTTAGGCGCGGTACTCTGCAGCTCCCAACAGTCACAGAGAAACCCTGTCTCAAAAAGCCCAAAATAATAATGATGAAGAGAGTGATAAAGAAAGATTTCTCTAGCCTCCGTGTGCACACATGCACACTCCCGTCATATACATACACTCAAGGAAACCTGGGCCAGCAGGATGACTGAGAGGAAATGCATGTTCTGGGCTGGCCCAACATCCTGAGGTTGGTGTCCAGATCCAGTGGTAGGAGGAGAAAACTGATTCATCCTGAAAGTGAACTCTGTCCTGTCTCCCTATCCCCCTCCCCATCCCCCTCCCCATCCCCATCCCCTCAAATTGTGATAAGTAACATTTTTTAACAAAAAGATGATATATTTTCAAAATATGTTATTTTTTTAAATGACGTAACTCTAAGGTTGAAGATTATTATGGTTAGGTATTTCATGGCCTCATTCTTTCTAAGGCAATTAATACCAAAATATTTTCCAAGGGAATTGTCCATATTTCTTTTTCTCCTATTTTGTGAAGCAAGGGATTTTCTTTTACTCTGAATTCATGCTTCCTAAAGGTCAGATACACTCCTGAGTGGTGTTTTGTTTTTGTAGGACTTTGCTGCTGTTTGAACACAGTGATATTGTCGTTATCTCACTGCTCAGTGTTTTATTCACTAGTTCTGGAGGAGGACCAGCAAAGGTAGGTTTGCCATCGGTGTTACTTAGGTATTGCAAGTACAGGTGTTAAACATTGTTCATAGCAAAACCAAGTAATATCTTTTGTCATTTATAATAATGAAGAGACTTAATGCTAGCTTAACATTTTTCTTGATATGATTATAGTTTCTTAGGATGTTGTAAAAATAGTACTAAGATGTACTTTCTAATCAGTTTTTCCCAAAGGAAATTTAGAGGTTGATATTATAACTCATACAATAATCCTTTATTCAGGTCTTAGCAATGTTACACGTGTGTTTGTAGACTGTAAGAATCTCAACGACCAAGGTGGAGAACTGACACATCACCAGCAAAGATCTCCTTAGTGTGGAGTCCATAGCCCTCTCTGCCTTATTCTTAAGTTCATAGGAAAAGCCTGTGAGTTTGCCCTATTTCGTCAGCTGAACAATTACCCAATGCTTTACCATCTCATTCGACAGCACTTGCATTCCCCTCCCCTACCACACACAACATATAAGTATAATTTTTAACAGATAGGAGAGATAGTGAGACTGTCAGAAAGAAAAGACAGAAGAGAAGGGGGTGTTAAGGGAAAGGAAAATTTTAATTGTGTAGATGTTTTGTGTATATTGCCTTTGGTCATAATTCCCACCACACTAAGAATTTATCGAGTGTAATGATAATCATATAATGAATAGACTAATATCTTGTTTTCATTTGGAATTTTTATTTACTGGAAGTATTATAGTTTCATTACTAAATACACATGATACTCTTATGTAAATGTATAAAATAGTACATGTAAGTATAAATATTACATAAAATACTTGTAAGTCTACAGATAACAAATTATAGTGAGAATATGAAGTTTTTGTATCTAACATTCTGAAACATTTATATAAACCAGGCTTATACATTTTCTCTATAACTTCCTTTTATCCAAATTCTTTCCCTGCAATGACAACATAAACTTTATAAAGTTTATCAGGAAGCTGGGTGGTTGTGGCACATGGGTTTAATCCCAGCACTCAGGAGGCAAAGGCAAGCGAATCTCTGAATTGGAGAACAGTCGTAGCTACACAGAGAAACCCTGTCTCAAAAAAACAAAAAGGAAAAAGAAAAGTTTATCAGGGCACTGGAAATATGGCTGAGTGGGTGAAAGCGCTTGCTGTGAAAGCAAGGACCTGAGTTCAGGTCCCCAGTACCCATGTAAAAATTGGGCCTGGCTATGTATTCCTGTAACCCCAATGTTGTATGGTAGAGACAGGTAGGTCCTGGGCCCACCTAGTCAAAGCAACCAACCTCAAGTTCATTGACAAACCCTATCTAAGAAAGAAAATGGGTAGAGGGTGAAAGATTGCTTGGTGGTTAAGAGGACTGGAGTTTGGTTTCCAGCAACCCCTCTGAGTGGCTGACAACTGCTTGTAATTCCAACTCCTGGGATCTGACACCCTTTTTTGGTCTCTGAAGACACCTGTGTTCATGTGTACAATTCACAAATACACACACTTACGTACATAGACACACACACACACACACACACACACACACACACACACACACACGAGATAGAAATTACAGCTGTCTTCATCTGGCTTCCTCATGCTTGCACATAGCACACACATCCACCGTACACATCTTCAACACACACAGTTCACTATCTTAGGATTGACTTAATTTTCTCAGTATGGCTTCATGGACCTTTTTCCCTAGAGGAACACTAGCTAGACTGGAAACGTACGTCTGTAAACCTTAATAGTTTGTATATATTGATACATCTAGTCACATTTAGGAGATAACATTGCTAGCATTGTGCTTTTAAAATACTCTGCAGAATTTATTTCTGTTGCTTACTATTTGCTATGCTACAAACTTAAAGATGATAATGTCAAATATTATTTTTCACTCAATGTTGATATATTTTTAACCTTCTTCTGAAGACATGCTTGGTGGTACATACCTGCCTCCTAGCACTCAGTTGGCTGAGACAGGAGGATTGTGAGAACAAGGCCAGCCTGGTTTGCATAGCAAGAGCCTGTGTCAAAAAAATAAAAGGGACAGAAACCTTTTCCTCTAGCATTTGTGTGGTTATGCTAAGAATGAACCTTTAAAAAAAAAAAAAAAAAAAAAACAGAATTTTGTATATTTCTTCTCTTTCAGACAAGGGGGGCTGCGTTTTTCATTATTGCTGTGATCTGCTTACTGCTTTTCGACAATGATGATCTCATGGCTAAGATGGCTGAGCACCGTATCCTTTTACATTAGACTGGAGTTATCTAAAGTCTGAGAGAAAAATGGAAGCTGGCAGAATGGGAAAATAAGGAAGGAAATTGAACTCAATGTTGACATCATTAATCACCATTCAAATAAACATTAAAATCATTCCAAGTTGAATATTTTAGAATATCTTCAGTATTTTTCTGCAGTGTTCATATTTTAGAATGCCATGGTGCTAGAAAACAATGAGGCATTTAAATTCCTTTGCCCTAGTTTCATGGTCTTGCCCAGAATTACTCTTGCCAGTTCGGTCTATACTCTTGAAACCAGCTTTCTAGTCAAGTATGTCTACCCACTACTCTGTGACCTGCCTTATTCTTTTCCAGCCATACACCTTTATATACTTTACTTTGTAGTACTCAAAGAGCCAGTTTTCCTCTGAGTACTGATACTCGGGACCCTGAGGTTTATTAGTAAAATAATAGCCATTTACTTTGTTACACTGAGATGGAGGCAGAAAAAGCTCTAGATTGCTTCTGATCCATCTACTCCCGACAAACCTTCCTGTCTGCTGCTCACTTTGCTGGGCCATATGTGGTCAGCAATATAAAAAAGACAAGTTGAAGACTGATTTTACAAACTGACCTGAGTTTACAACCTTAAGGTCTATTTCCATCAGGCAGGAGTAGACCAAAAACATGTCTTGACTATCCATGCATCTTTTGGAGGTTAAGAACCAAAATGTAGTCACTATCTCAGTACAGTCATAGTTGGAGACACAGAAACCATCACTTAGGAGTCAGGGCATGAGTTCAGGAGTATCTTTGGCTCAGAAGTCAAAAGGGGAGAAAAGTAAGAAAAATGAGAACCACAGGCCATTCCAATTTGTAAACTTTTTTTTTTTTTTTTAAGAATTAAACTGAATTGTTTTCAAAAGTGCCATGTAACAAAGGGTAGTCCAATTGGCATGTGCAGACTTAGTTAACGTTGAACAGAACGTTGGCTTTGGGAGCTGAGCTTTAAGAGTATTTTCCTTTACTGCTGTTTGTTTAGCTGAAGGCCATCATGACAGCGCTCTAACTCACATGCTTTATACAGCTATTGCCTTCCTAGGGGTGGCAGATCACAAGGTACAATCTTCTCTGTGTTGGAAATAGGATTGAAAGGTCATGGCAGCTGTAACTTGGGGTGGGGGCCTCGTGGAGCCCAGGCTGTCCTAGAACTTGACATGTAGCCAAGGATGAACTCTTGACCTCCTACCTCTACCTCTAAGCATATGCCACCACAGAAATTATAATTTTAAATTTCTTTTATACCTAACACATATCTTCACTCTTAGCACTGAGGAGGCTGAGATAAGAGGATCTCCAATTTAATGCCAGCCTGGGCTACATCATTAATACTGTCCAAAAAATATACTTAAACTAATTGATCTCAGGACTGGAGAGATGGTCTCAAACTTTTATAAATAAATATATGAGTCTTTAAGGGTTTTTGATATGATAGTATATATGTTTTAATGAGACTTTTCTCATTTCGCTTACAGGGTGGAGTGCTCTTGCTGGCGCTGGCTTTATGTTGTAAAGTTGGTTTTCACACAGCTTCCAGAAAGCTCTCTGTAGATGTCGGTGGGCCAAAACGCCTTCAGGCCTTATCCCAGCTTGTTTCTGTATTTCTCCTTTGCCCGTGGGTGATTGTTCTTTCTGTGACAACGCAGGTAAGAGCGAGGGTTGTTTAACAAGTAAAGTGAGGGACTGTTGAAATTTCAGTTCGGCATTTTTTAATTTGAGACTGAGAGTTGGTTTTTCTTTTTCTTTTTTTTTTTTTTTATTTTGTTTTATTTCCTGTGCATTGGTGGTTTTGCCTGCATGTATGTCTGTATGAGGGTGTCAGATCCCCTGGAACTAGAGTTCCAGACAGTTGTGAGCTGTCATGTGAGTGCTGGGGATTGAATCTGGGTCCTCTGGAAGAGCAGCCAGTGCTCTTAACCTCTGAGCCATCCCTGGCCCCATTCCTTGCTTTTTCTTTAGTTGGTTTTGTTGCTGTTTATTATTTATAAAAATATAATTCAGGGCTGGAGAGATGGCTCAGAGGTTAAGAGCACTGGCTGCTCTTCCAGAGGTCCTGAGTTCAATTCCCAGCAACCACATGGTGGCTCACAACCGTCCGTTATGAGATCTGGTGCCCCTTTTTGGTGTGTAGATATACATGGAAGCAGAATGTTGTATACATAATAAATAAATAAATAAATAAATAAATAAAATCCCTTTTTAAAAAATATGTCAATACTATTATAAGCATTGTGTAAAATCTGAACTTTGTCCTCATAGAATGCTGATTGCGTATTGTGTTGTTTTTCATTTCTAGAGTAAAGTTGAGTCTTGGTTTTCTCTCATCGTGCCTTTCACCACAGTTATCTTTTTTGTCATGATCCTGGATTTCTATATGGATTCCATTTGTTCAGTCAAAATGGAAGTTTCCAAGTGTGCCCGCTATGGATCCTTTCCTATTTTTATTAGTGCGCTCCTTTTTGGAAATTTCTGGACACATCCAATAACAGATCAACTCCGGGCTGTGAACAGAGCAGCACACCAGGAGGGCACAGAGCATGTCTTGTCTGGAGGAGTGGTAGTGAGTGCCGTGTTCTTCATTTTGTGTAAGCATTTGCCCTTGCTTTTATTTTCATTAATCTACTTTATGGTTTCTGCTGCTTAAACCTTCAGTGAAGAAGTTGTTCAGTGCTTGCTTTTTAGTACTTATTGACAGTGGCCATGTTGATGGCTTAAGTGTTCAAAAATTGTATAATACTCTCTTTTATCTCTTTGTAGCTGCCAACATCCTATCATCTCCCTCTAAAAGAGGACAGAAAGGTACCCTTATTGGATATTCTCCTGAAGGAACACCACTCTATCACTTCATGGGGGATGCTTTTCAGCATAGCTCTCAGTCCATCCCAAGGTTTATTAAGGAATCACTAAAACAGATTCTCGAGGAGAGTGACTCTAGGCAGATCTTTTACTTCTTGTGCTTGAATCTGGTAAGATTTTTAAATATTAGTCATATATTTTTAAGCACAATGTTTTTATTTTGACGGGATATATAATTTTATTATTTCACTAGTTTCTGACAAAGATGGGTTAAAATTTACATTTGTCTCCAATTAGTAGCAAGGATCCTATTCAGACAAAGCAAACAATCTTTGCAATACTGTGGTAATACTGGTATAGTATACTGTTTTAAATCACTGCTATAGTAGCTTCACAGAGGTGGGGCTGCCACTTTAGTAGGATATCAGTGCACATCACTGATGCTGCTGTTTTAGAGCCTTGCCCACAGACATACAAAACAAACAGTACCTTCTAGTTTGTAAAGTGGGTATGTGGGATATCTTAGTTCCTTATGATCTTATGAAATACAGTTTCCAATAATTGGCAATTAGGTAAAGTTTTAAACATATCTTCAAAGACAGTTTGGGTAATTAAAGTTTAAATTCTTGTGATTAAAATTAATAATTCTCTGTTGTAATGTATTCTCAACATGTTCCTCCCATAATGTTTAAACCCTTTTAGCTTTTTACCTTTGTGGAGCTGTTCTATGGTGTATTAACCAATAGTCTAGGCCTGATCTCAGATGGATTCCATATGCTCTTTGACTGTTCAGCTTTGGTCATGGGACTCTTTGCTGCCCTGATGAGTCGATGGAAAGCAACCCGGATTTTCTCCTATGGGTAGGTATGCACTCAGTTTCTTTAGTACAGTGCAGATTCCATCTTCAGAAACAAAATTATATTACTTGCAATCCAAGTAATGTCAGGTCTTCACTTTTATTTCATTTGAAATTAATGAGGAATAGGAGCTACACATTTGATTAATATTGCATGGCAGTCAACTCAATATTCTTTCCAACACATCTATTTAGAAGCAAAGAGAAAAAAATGCCACCTAAATCATTTGTAGTTTTCAGTGTGTTTCTTTGAGGGCATGAAATATTCATGGCCATTCACATCTTTTTGTTAAAAAATATTTAAAATTTACCAGGTGGTAATGGCAAACGCTTTTGATCCCAGCACTGGAAGGCAGAGGCAGGCGGATCTCTCTGAGTTCGAGACCAGCCTAGTCTACAAGAGCTAGTTCCAGGACAGCCTCTAAAGCCACAGAGAAACCCTGTCTCCCGGGAAAAAAAAAATATTAAAAAATAAAGTATCTAAAAATTTGAAGTGGCTATATGAAAACATCCTCCCATTATGCCAATAATTCAACAAATGTCAAAACCTCCTGTGTGCAAGGTGTTACTGTAGTAAGACTTAATCTAGCTTGGTGGTAATGGCGCATGTTGTTACACAGAGAAACCCTGTCTCAGAAAAACCAAAAGGGGGCAGGGCCTGTTTAAATAAGTCCACCCCTTATTGATTGTTTATATTTTGGAATTCTTTGTGTGTGTTGGGTGTTGGGTGTTTGACTGTATGGGTGTGCACCATATGAGTGCCTAAGGCCCTTAGAGAGATGCTTTGTTGCTACAAAATTAGACAAGGCTTTTTTGTAAGAAATCTTTGTATATACAAGATTTCAATAAATATATGTTGGGAATGACTTTTGAACATAAATAATTTTTTAAATTTTGATAATTTTACATTACTATTTACTTAGTAGTGTGAAAACCTGGACTTGTTTCCTCACTTATTATAAGTTTATAATGTTTATATTTTTAAAGTACTTGTTTTTCTTTTCTAAAAAGTACTCTGTGTTTTTAGGTATGGCCGAATAGAAATTCTCTCTGGATTTATTAATGGACTTTTCCTGATAGTGATAGCTTTTTTTGTGTTTATGGAATCAGTGGCTAGATTGATTGATCCTCCGGAACTAGACACAAACATGTTGACAGTAAGTCTTTTTCTTTTCCTCTTTAAGCTCCTACTGGTCTTACAGAGCTCTTCCCTACCAAGGGCTGACTAGTCATAGCCACTGACCTAGGGCAGGTCTAACTTTGTTAAGTCAACATGACTTCCATTATGGTGCATTGTCTCCTTCATGCACTGTTTCACTTCCTGTGATTTTTGGTAACGCTTTACCATGGTGTATTAAATGAAAAGTTCCTTAAACAAATAAATATAAAGAATCTAAAAAGTTTTAAGTCATTTTTAAGCAGGCTGTGGTGATGCATGCCTTTAATCCCAGCACTTCAGAGATAGTCAAGAGGACTCTAGCTATTTTATTGCATTGTTATAATGGTTCTGTTTTATCACTGTTGTTAGTTTCTTACTGTGCCTGACTTACATTTTATCATGTATATGTACATGTAGAATAAAACAGTATATGTGGGTGGATTTGGTACCATCCAATGTGCACCATTAGGTATACGTTGAGGTCTTAAAACACATGCCCCAACAATAAACAGAGATTGCTGTGTTTGCATTATTCCTGCAGGCTTTTACAAATTAATCCTTTTCTCAAATTCCTTAGACTAATATTAGGTTATATTATAAAACATACAAGTTTCTTTATGACTTAATTTTTTTTTCTTTCAAGATTGCTTTTTTTTTTTTTTTTTTTTTTTTTTTTTTGGTTTTTCAAGACAGGGTTTCTCTGTGGCTTTGGAGGCTGTCCTGGAACTTACTCTTGTAGACCAGGCTGCTCTCGAACTCACAGAGATCCACCTGCCTCTGCCTCCCAAGTGCTGGGATTAAAGGTGTGCGCCACCAACACCCAGCTTCAAGGTTGTATTTTTAATTTGTACAGTGTTAAAAATAAAATCAGAAAAGAATAAAAATTGTACAAATTTTACCCGATAGATTATGTAGCTATTACAACCACTTTTAGTTCTTCCTATACCCGCCCTAACCTTATGCATGCTGTTTCTGTAGATGTCCCTCCTTCACTCTGCCCTTCTGTTTCCTTTAAGATGTTACTGGCATGTCCCTTCTGTTCAGTTCCTCGGGTTCTCACTCTCACTACCTCTGTTGGTTTACACATACTCCTTTTAGCAACATTGACTTGGGGTTGCTGTTTAGTCAGTTATTCTTCTACAACTAAGATGTGTTTTTAGACCTTTAGTTAGTGATAAAGGATTATCACTAACACTTTAATGCTGACACTTGAGTTTTTTAATTTTGTGAATGGGTGTTTTGCCCACATGTATGTCTGTGTACCATATAGCATACTTAGCTAGAGAGAGCATGGGATCCCCTAGAAATGAAGTTATAAATGGTTGTGAACCACCATGTATGTTCTGGGAATCAAACCTGGGTCTTCTGAAAGAACAGCCAGTGCTCTTAACTGTTGAACCATCTCTCCAGCCCTCTAGTACCTGACCCATAGTAGGAAAATGAACAGTTACCTCTCAATTCTCTAAAAGCAGTTTGAGAGATTTTTTTTTTTTTTTTTTTTTTTTTTTTTGTTACAGTTGTACAGTTGAACCAAGGATGTGCCTGTCTGTCTGTTTGGAGACAGGGTCTCACAATGTAGCCCTGGCTTACCTGGAATTCACAGAGAGCCACCTGCTTCTGCCTTCTGAGTACTGGGATTAAAGGTGTGCACCACCTTGCATTGCCAGAATTTGCCATTCTCTATCACTTTAGAGTGAATTCAAATTCGTGTGCCAGTTTTTTCTGGTATTTGAAGTCAAAATGATCCTTCCAAAATTTTTTACTTGGGGAATTTAGTGAAGTTTACTATGAAGTTTTAGACTGTAAATAGAAAAAGTATACAGCTATGTAATAACTTCTAAGTAGCAACTTTGTTTTCTAGGCTTCAAAATTAAAGCTTTTCTTTACTCCTTTTTGCTAGCCAGTCTCCATTGGAGGGCTGATAGTAAACCTTATTGGGATCTGTGCCTTTAGCCATGCCCACAGCCATGGCCATGGGACTTCTCAAGGACACTGCCACTCATCTGATCATGGCCATTCCCATCATACTCATGGACACGGTGATCATGGTCACAGCCACGGCTTCACAGGTGGAGGCATGAATGCCAACATGAGAGGTGAGTTCTTTGGAAGTCCTGTCTCCTGAATTGATGCTCTTACTTGTTTTTATTAAATATTGGCTTTCTGGTGTTACCGCACTAGAGGTGGTGGGACCTGGGAGAATGGAACCAGTAATGAGGCAGACGGAAGTCTCATGAAGTAGTCAACTTTATTTAAAGCATCAGACAGTTTATACACTGGAGGTTAAGAAAGGTCACATGAGTAAAGTCTCATGAGGTCATTCTGTATACAATCATTTGGACAAGCCACACATGGCAAAAACACAGGTTTTTCCATAGAGACATATGTAAAGGATAACTCTTTTAGAGTTAGTTGAATAAACACAAGCAATGATGCATAATCTGAAGTAAACTCACTCCTATCTGCTATACCTGGGAGGTGCACAAAAACACATTCCAAAAACAATTCCGTGTTTTGAAGAAACTGAGGTCATGAAACTTTCATCTTATTTTCTTGGAATTTTCTCACAAGTACCCAGAATTCTCCTCACATGACTTCATTCATGGATCATGTTCTGACATTCTGGTACAAATAATACTCAGGATTTTTTGTTGTTTTGTTTTCCAAGACAGGGTTTCTCTATGTAGCCTTGGCTGTCCTGGAACTTGCTCTGTTGACCAGGCTAGCCTGCTTCTCTCTCCCAAGTGCTGGAATAAGGAGTAAGCCACCAACGCCTGGTTTATTCAGGGTTTTTAAAAAGGAGAATACTAAGTATATAGCTCAGTGAAGAGTACTTGCCTAGCATGCCCAGAGCTCCCAACACTAAAGGAAGAGGGAAGCAGGAACTGTAAAATGCTACAATGTGGATAAACCTGGAGGACACGATACTCGGTGAACTGAGTTCATCACAGAAAGACAGTTTCTCATAATTCTCCTTACACATGATGGAACTCAGACTCAGCGTGGAATGGTAGCTGGAGAGAACCGTAAGGATGGAATTGATCGTTGGGCTTAAAGTTCCCATTAAAGAGTAGTCTGAAGACCCACAATCTATGAAACCTTGTACCTGTAGGCAACATTGATGTATTATGCCATAAAAGGTAGGCAGTGTTGACACCACAATAAAGTCATTTTAAAAAATGAAGGGACTAGAGATGTATCTCAGTTTTATAGCAGTTGCCTACCATACATGGCATGAGGTCATGAGCACCGTAAAAGCAACAAAAAAAGGAAATACACTTGTGCATAAATGTCCATGATTAAATAAATTGCTGTATTTATAACCTTTCATGACAAAACAAGAAATGTTTGTTGTACTATAAAAATAATTTAATTAACTGGGGGGTGGTGGCAGCATACGCCTTTAATCCCAGCACTCAGGAGGTAGAGGCAGGCGGATCTCTGTGAGTTCAAGGCCAGCCTGGTCTACAGAGAGTTCCAGAATAGCCAGGACACTTTAACACAGAAAAACTCTATCTCGAAAAACAAAAGGGGGGCGGGGATCGTATTGATCTCTTTTGGTATTGGATTGTTTATGCCAGTTAGTAATTTGAGTAATAAAGTAGCTTTGGAGCCTATTCTGTCACTTGCTCTGGAGACCAGGCTGGCCTTGAACTCACAGAGATCCGCCTGCCTCTGCCTCCGAGTGCTGGGATTAAAGGCGTGCGCCACCAATGCCGGGCATAAAATTAAAATTTAAAGAAGAAAAAAAAAGGCTCAGAGGTAGAGCTGTTGCCACCACATACAAGGCCCTGAGTGCAAGGAGAGAAAAAAAAAAAAAAAACTTGCTTCAAGCATGATTTTCAGAAAGCCTTCACAGCCAAAGAATACTATGTTAATACTTAGCACACTGTGTCACCATTGCCTGCATCCTTAAATATTCTGTACTCTAAATTCCATGACAATAACCATGTTTAGTTACTTTGAAGGACAGCTACTAGCAAGTTCCCTGGTACTGATAGGTATCAGCAATACTGCTAGAATGGGTAAAAGAGCTAAATTAGATGAACTTTCATTGCTTATGTCCTTAACATTTTATTTGTAGGTGTATTTCTCCATGTTTTGGCAGACACACTGGGCAGCATTGGTGTGATTGTTTCCACAGTTCTTATAGAGCAGTTTGGATGGTTTATTGCCGATCCCCTGTGTTCTCTTTTTATTGCTGTGTTAATATTTCTCAGTGTTATCCCACTGATTAAAGACGCCTGTCAAGTCTTACTTCTGAGACTACCACCTGAATATGAAAAAGAACTACATATTGCTTTAGAAAAGGTAATGTCCTCACTACTTTATCCTTTAAAAATAGCACTTAAAGTTGTATAAATTGTTCTAGCAAATAATAAGCAAGATAAATTAATATAATACAATTTAGCTTAAAGAAGATAAATACGGTAGATTAGGGTTTAGTGACTTAAGCCTGTAATTTCAGTTGCCCTGGAGAATAAGATGATAAAAAGGTTTTAGGGTCTTGCTATATACCTCTGGTTTACCTGGTACTCATTGTGTCACCTGGGATGGTCTCAAATTTGTAGCAGTTCTTCTCGGGTTCACCAGTGCTAGGATTACAGACATGTGCTCTATACCCAGCTTCTCCTACTTTTCATTTTTAAAAAGTTGTTTAAGTTTTCTCTCATTCTCAGTGAGTACTATATCATACTTCCTTAAAAAGTTTCTGTTGCTGACTTGTTTTTTGAGATGGGGTCTTGTTTAGCCCAGGCTGGACTTGAATTCCACATGTAGCTTTGGATGGCCTTAAATTTGATTTTCCTGACCCTGTTTTCCAAGTGCTAGGAGTGCAGGCATGTTCCTCCACACCTAATTTTTTTCCAGTATGAGGTATCAAACCCAAGACTTTGTACATGTTAGGCAAGCACTCTGTCAACTAACTATATCTTCAGTTCTAAAAAGTACTTTTATTTCAAAAAATAGCTCATAAGGAGTTGTCTTAATGGTTAAATGTTTACCACTCTAGTTGGCAGCATGAACCTGGAAGAGTGGAGCCTAAAAATGAGATGGACTAAAAGTCTCATGAAATAGCCAACTTTATTTAAAGCATCAGACAATTTATACTCTTAAGATTAAGAGTTACATGAGTAAAGTGTCCAATCACAAGAACAAGTCCTATGTGACAAAAACATGGTTTTTTGTAAAGGCACATAAGTAAACAACAGTAGCCAGTTGTAACGAATAATCTGATGTAAACTCACTCCTGTTCGCCAGATCTGGGAGGAACACAAAAGCATTCCAAGAACAGTGCTGTTTTTGAAGAAATTGAGCTGACAAGATTCTTGTCTTGTTTTCTTAAAGTTTGCCCGCAAACACTCAGAATTCCCCTCACACAATTCCTACAGTTAATAACACATATGCTCATTACAGAGAAATTTGAAGTACAACAAAATACAAAGAAGAAGAATCAAATGAAATTTTATAGCACACTATAAGTTGTTTTCACTACCTAAAAATACTTGGGCTAGAGAGATAGCTCATCGATTAAGAGCACTGGCTTATCTTTAAGAGGACCTGGGTTCAATTCCTAGCATCCACATGGCTGCTCCCAACAGTCTGTGTTACTCCAGTTTCAGAGGATCCTACACCCTCTTCTGGCCTCTAAACACCATGCATACACATGGTGTACAGACACATGCAGGCGGAAAACCCTTGAACATTAAAGAAAAACAAAAAATAAATACTTTAGAAATTAAAATAGCAGCTGGGCATTGGTAGTGCTCGCTTTTAATCCACAGAGCGAGTTCCAGGACAGGCTCCAAAGCAATACAGAGAAACCCTGTCTTGAAAAACCAAAAACAAAAAAAAAAAAAAAGGCAAAAAATGTTTGGTAAGCTTTCCCCACTTAATATCATATTGAAGAAACAGTTACACATCTTAATGGCAGTGCAATATGTCATTTATTTAGCTAGTTTTCTGTAGTTCACAATTTAGCCAACCCTCTATTATTGAAAACTGAGGCTATCTTTGAAATCTGTTATCTCTGTAACTGTGTGTGTGTGTGTGTGTGTGTGTGTGTGTGTGTGTGTGTGTGTGTACGCACGCGAGAATGTTATCAGTGTAAAAGAAGCTAATAGTTCAGTGATTACACTCAGGTAATGTTTAGAGTAGGCAAAATATGTTCTCTGTCTTGAACAGCTTATTACAAACTATCCTTTTTATTTCTCTGGCCTTCCCATAGTAATTCCTAGATCAAGTAATTGGTATATACTTTATAAAAATCATTATACCACCTCTCCACTTACTTCACAGATACAGAAAATTGAAGGATTAATATCATACCGAGACCCTCATTTTTGGCGCCACTCTGCCAATATTATAGCAGGAACAATTCATATACAGGTGACCTCTGATGTGCTGGAACAAAGAATTGTACAGCAGGTAATTTTTGTTTATGATAATTCATTCATAAGATTCTATGCACTATATGGCTTAGTAGTCATTCACTCTTTTAAAATATCAATCTTGCTGGACATGGTGGGGCTTGCCTTTAATCCCAGCAGTCAGAAACACAGAAGCAGGCAGAGCTCCAGAACTTGTGTGCCAGCCTGGGCTCCATCTCAAAACCCTGTCTCAAGACGAAAACTGTACTAACTACATTATTCTAAGTTCTTGAACTTTCTGAATTTTTTTAACAGGTTACTGGAATACTTAAAGATGCTGGTGTAAACAACTTAACAATCCAAGTGGAAAAGGAGGCATACTTTCAGCATATGTCTGGCCTGAGTACTGGATTTCATGATGTTCTGGCCATGACAAAGCAAATGGAATCCATGAAATACTGCAAAGATGGTACTTACATCATGTGAGACGTGTCCAGATGGCATGAACAGTGCAGGCTGTGTGACAGTGTTTATAATGTCAGGATGAAGGTTATAACCAGGATGAAGGTTGCAGACAGTTGTACAAAAACTCATAGAGCTCCCTACTATTGGATAATGGAGTCTTCTTAAAGGAAAACTGAAATGCAAAATGAAGCATTAATTATATAAGAAAACTATTTGTTACTCTGTTTGAATTATGTGTATAGGAATCTTAAATATAAATGAACTTGATGTAATTGTTTCACATCATCTTCAGAAATGGACATATAATGATGGATTCTGGTGAAGACCAAAATTTCTTCTGTGCATTTACTTTCTATCAGAAAGCATCTCCAATGTAAATATGTATTTACATGTTTATTACAAAGACCCAGATGAAGTTTTTAGTCGATTTTTTGCATATCTGAAGGACAAAATGGGAATAAAATTCTATATTTATGAATTTTCTGTATATAAAACTGGTTTCTAATTATAACTTAAATCCATTAAGTAAAAGCTGTATTTCCACTTGAAATGTAAATTATTCAGGAGAAATTTCAACCACTGATTTGAGATGAGAAAAACAATGAAAATTGAGAGCTATAATATAGTTCTTGGTGTATTACAAGATTTAACCACTCCATTAAATAAATTTTTTTATTTTTGGTAGTATGTGCAAATGAATAATTGATTAGGGTAAAGAACTTACACTAAGTTGTATCATGTTACTTGCTGTTACCGTACACCTCCCAAGTAGAATGCCCTGTCTTCTTGGATGCATCTGACATCCAAGACACTCATCAGGCTGCTACCCACCAGACCTTGATTTTTCATCATATCACTTGCTCCTCAGTTGTGCAACAGTAACAAATAACTGTTCTGTTCTCCATCTGTGGTTATAACATTTTTCTAATTTCTGGGGAAATGTACACATGTAAGAAATAACAAAGAGTGATTTTTTTTTTTTTCAAGAAACTTGCACATGGCTTTTGGACACCATGAAAGCAAAATGCCCTACAATTACTTTCTATAGTTATGTCTACCACATTTCCACTTCTTTTCCTTTTTTATTTATTCTTCTCTCATATATTACATCCCGACTGCAGTCCGCCCTTGCCCCCACCTCCCCTCTCCCCTAAATCTCCTCCATTTCCCTTCAGAAAAGAACAGGCCTTCCAGGGATACCAACCAAACATGGCATAAAAAGTTACAATAAGACTAAGCACTTACCATCTCACAAAGGCTGGACAAAGCAACCCAGTAGAAGGATCATTTCCAGTTTTAGCTGCATGTATAACCTAAGGAAACATGACAAATATGTACAGCTTTATGACCACCTAAGATAGTTGTCCAGTACAAACTTTTTAATATTTTCATTACAATAGGAATTTTGATAAATAGGATGAATTAGAATAGGTACTATTTTTCTATCATGATGAAGTGGTGGGGCTGGAGAGATGTCTCAGCAGTTAAAAATACTGGCTGTTCTTCCAAAGGACCTAGTATAATCAATAGCTATCCTATACAATAGCTTACATCCTTCTCTAACTCCAGTCCCAGGGGGTCCAATGGCCTCTTTTGGTCTCCTGGGACACTGTATGCATGAAATACACTGACATATGCAGCAAAATTTCCACACACATAAAAATGGATAGGTAAGTGGGTAAGTAGTTAAGATAGTTTTTGGTTTTGTTTTTTTCAAAACAGGAGTTCTTTGTGTAGCCCTGAATGGCATGGAACTCAGATCCTCAGAAGCTGCCTATCTCTGCCTCCAGAGTACTGGGATTAAAGGCATGTGCCACCACCACCCAGCAAAAAATAATTATTTTGAATTAACAAAGTCTTGAGTGGCGAGAAAAACAATTGCATGTTAATATTTTTGGTTTTGGCTTATGACTAATGCTTTACTATTTTTCCCCAACATTTTTGTTAATTTGGGAATTTCGTACAATGTATCCAATCACACCCACTTCCCATTCCTCCCAGGTCCACCTTTCCACCCTTGTGCTGCCCACCAAAAAAAATACACCAAGTCCAATTTGTGTTGCCCATATACTATTCATTGGAGCATGGTCAAACTTCCAGTAGCCTGCCCCTTAAAGATAACTGAGTCCTTCCCACCCCCACCTCCCTGCCGCAAGCCATCAACTGTGGAGAATACACTTCAGCATCTTTTTCTCAGTTTTTAAGGGCTCTTCAATAGCTTCCTGTCTGGACTGTTTCTTTTTGCAGGGGGAAGGGTTGTCACAGAAACCTTCAGTGTCCCTCATTCTTAGTTTTGAGTCTGCAGTCATGGATACCACCTCAAAAAAAGCTTCCTTCCCCATAGCAACTGGCAGCAGCATGGATCATAGACCTCCACGTGTTTTCTGGCATCACCTAGGAACTCATCGCCACATGGATCACAGGCATCAACAGGTTAATATTTTAATGCAGATTGTATTCATAGGAGCATTTCAGCAGATCATGAGATATGGTAGATATAACACCAGTGTTAAAGTTTTTATTTCCCCGAAGAGGAATAAACAGAATAAACAGTGAGAGATCTTGAATTAGTGTGACTGAAAACAGAACTGATAGAGGGCTTGAAGGTGAAGGGAGTGCAGGCAGTATAAGGAGACTCGAGCTGAATGCTCCAGCTCATGACTTCAGGCCGATCGGCCTCTAGCTATCGTTTTTATCCCTCATTTGTAAAGCCAATAAAATATATTTCACAGAAGTTGAGAACAAAAGAAATAGTGCATGCAAAAATAATGGAAAGCTGAAAAAGAACAGAGTTGAGGAATCCAGGACAGTCTCCCCATCTCTAAGTGTTCCAAGTCCCATTTGCCATGTAAGGGAGAATATTCCTAGGTTCTAAGTGTTAGGGTATGAGGGCTATTCTTTGTTGTCAGCTTGGCTACATCTGGAATTAACTAACCCAAATGGCTGGGCACACAGCTGTGAAGGAATGTTTTTCTTAATTCCTTTGGCATGGGAAATACAGCTGTGAAGGAATATTTTTCTTAATTCCTTTGGCATGGGAAGACCCACTTCAAATCCCACTTGCTGAAGTGAGAAGAGCCCCCTTTAAACTGGGCCACACCTTCTGCTGGAAACCTATGTAAAGGACTTGGAAGAAGGAAGCACTTGCTCTCTGCCTGCTTGCCCTTGGCTCTCCCTGGCAAGTCCATCTCTTCACTAGCATGAGTGTCTACCTCAGGACTCCAAAGTCCACTGAAGACCAGCTGTGCTGGTTTGCTCATTTTAAACCCTGCCTTCACAGCTGTGACAATCCAGCCTTGTTGACTGAACAACTGGATTCTTGGACTGTCTATTCATAGCCAGTCATTCTAATAAATCCCCTCTCTGTGTAGAGAGATTCATTTTCTGAGTTCTGTTACTCAAGAGACCCCTTAATAGTAGAGATTTGGGGACCAGAAGTGGGTTGGTTCTCAGCAACAGAAGTGTAAGAATAAATCTTCCAAGTGTCTGGAATAGGCTTTTCAGTTCACCACCAACTTAGTTACTGAAGCCTCTCCCGGGAGCTAGGACCGAGCTCTTAGCATCTCTGAACAAACTGACAATGGATAGGGGTGAGCTCTGTGATAAAATTAACCAATTTCCAGCATCTTGTAATATGGTAAAGGACAATGATGACTTAGTGATAAAACTGCTCCAAAGCTGGGCACTAGTGGTGCACACCATTGATCCCAGTACTCGGGAGGCAGAGGAAGACAGATCTCTGTGAGTTGGAATCCGCCTGGTCTACACAGAGTTAGTTCCAGGACAGCTAGCACTGTTACGCAGAGAAAACCTGTCTCAAAAAGAAAAGAAAAAAAATTGACCAGCTCAAGATGCACATAAAGGTTTCCAAGTGTGCACCCTGGAAAAGACTCCATCAGCCACAGAGCTCAAGTTGCAGAAGATCAAACCAAAGCCCTCATTATAAGGTTGGCTGAATTACAGTGAAAAGTCCCAGCCTGGAGGGTGTCAGCCGTTAGAAATGGTAAATTGGTAAAGAACAGGAACCTGTAACTTGGGATGGGATGTGTGGGAGGGCCCTATTGAAGCTGAGAACTTTGAATCCTCAGATTCTCAAGGCTTTATCTCACCTGAAGTAGTCATTCTACCCTCAGCTCCACCCCATGCCTTGGAGACGGTAGGGGGTCATTAGTGAAGGAGGTTGGAGGCCAGATGTCCTCAGGGATGAGAGGTACGTCTTGGTGCAAATGGTAGTGATTGATATCCCTATCACAATGTTACCTGTATGTTAAGGGCCTGTATTCTAGAAGATCCCAGTCAACAAAAGACTAAGTAAGACAGGGTCAAAGACACTTAAAACAGGAATCTATGTTTAAGAGCAGAACAGTCAGTGTTCGAAATGCCACCATAGGGTGATTTCAAGAAGACTAGTAAGTATGACAGTAATGACTATGAGGTTGAAAAGGAACATTATCCATTCAGTGTAGGGTCCAGCAATGTTAGAGTAAGGAAATAAACATGGGGTTCATAACCAATGTAAGTAAATACCCCAAACTCTGGCTACTTACTGGGGGAGGTATTTAAAGATAGGTTTCATTAAAATGCGCACACGAGTGAGTGAGGGAGAGAGAGAGAGAGAGAGAGAGAGAGAGATCTCCAAGAGAATCACAAAAGGACATTTGAGCTTTGGGTGACCCCCATGATGACAGCGTGCATCTTGACCGAGTGGATTTGATAAGGTCTGATCGAGACAGTATCCAGTGTCATTTTGGCCTGTGGAAGGATTTTACGAAAGACTCAATCTCCTGGGTTATATAAAGAGGTGACCCTGAAAGCCTCCGGGGCTGCCCTTACCCTAGTCTTTAGTGGCAGCCTTAGTCTTACTTGGATAGGACTCTGAAATGGCAAGGCTTTCTGCCTGGTCTGGGCAATCGGTTCTGAGAGTGTAGAGTGCCACGTGCTGCTACCCTCCCAGCAGGACTGCAGCCTACAGGGACCCCCACCAAGATTAGCTAACCTGCCTCCTTATCCTGGTGCATGTAATAAACCTGCTGAGTGTTCTGGCTGCTGCAGGTGTGCATCACCCAAAGAGCTGCATCCCACCAGACCCCAGCTTTTCTGAACATGTTTCTGTTGTTTATTCATTTCTGTGACCCCATCAGGTCAGGTCAGTCCCAAAGCCATGCATGTCCTGGCAAACACAACAGTCTCCAAAGGACTGTTCCTTTAAGTGTTATTAAGGGTTAGCATGAACTGGGGGTGATAGCTCACACCTTTGATCCCAGCATGCAGGAGGCAGAGGCAAGCAGATCTCTGAGTTTAAGGCCAACCTGGTCAACAGAGTGAGTTCTAGGACAGTCCGGGCTACACAGAGAAATCTTGTCTCAAAGAAACAAAACAACAACAACAAAAAAAATTAGCAGAGCTGAGTGAAGAATTTCCTTTTCTTGCTGGATGGTCCCTAGTCTGAAAGCCTGTCTTGTATGACTTTGTTCACCTCCTAGGGACCAAATAATCCCAAAGGCAGTTGGCAATTACTTTGACAGCAGAGAATAGCTGAACCATCTTTGGGGCCAAGGCTTAGAGCCTAGTTTTGGTTTAAATGAGCCTTTCCATCTTGTCTGTCTTTACCTGGAAAGCATGGGAAGCCTCAGAGCTAGAAAGAAGACACCGGCCTGATATTCCTAACCACTCCTGATTCTCCTATGTTCTGTACCTCCACACCACACTGCTGGCTAGAACCATGGTTGGCGTGCTGGGCAGTTTTATGTCAACTTAATACAAGGTAGAGTCACTAGGAAGGAGGGAACCTCAATTGAGAAAATGCCTTCATAGATGTAGCTGTAGGCATCTGTGGTCTGTGCTGCCTCTGGAGGTCACACACAGATGTCCACGGTCCATGCTGCCACTGGCTGTTATAAGCAAGGAAGCTTCTTCTGCAATGGTGTGATGACTGCTGACTCACAGTTGAGAATGAGAGACATAGAAGTCTTCTGTGACAACCTCTCCTCTTCACCCACCCACAAGAAACAGTCTAGACAAGAAGTCTTAGAGAGAGCCCTTAAAAACTGTGATAAGAACCGGGCGTTGGTGGTGCACGCCTTTAATCCCAGCACATGGGAGGCAGAGGCAGGCGGATCTCTGTGAGTTCGAGGCCAGCCTGGTCTACAGAGCAAGTGTCAGGACAGCTTCCAAAGCTACACAGAGAAAGCCTATCTAGGAAAAAGAAATTAAGCCACCAAAACCCTCAACAGGGGCATCTCTGAGTTCATTGTGATGGATGCCCACACTGAGCCCTTGGCGATCATCCTGCACCTCCCACTGCTGTGTGAAGTAAAGAATGTCCTCTATGTATTTGTGTGCTCCAAGCAGGCCCTAGGACAGGCCTTTGGGGTATCCAGACCTATCCAGACCTGTCATCACCTGTTCTGTTATCAAAGAAGGCTCTCAGCTGAAGTCCAGATCCAGTCCATTCAGCAGTCCATTGAAAGGTTCTTGGTGTAGGCCTATGGCCTCTGCCCTTTCCTGTCTGTTCCCACCCTACTTGTGTATCATATTATCTGTTAGCATGTGGTGTTTTCAGCCAGTTTCTATTATAAATATTGTACTACAAGAAAAAAAAAACTGATAGGGCAGCTGGGTGCTGGTGATGCTCGCCTTTACTCCCAGCACACAGGAAGTGAAGGCGGGTGGGTCTCAGTGAGTTCAAAGCCAGTCTGGTCTACAGAGTAAGTTCCAGGACAGCCAGGACTACACACACAGAGAAACCTTGTCTCAGGGGGGAAAAATGTGATAGTATGCTGAAGTGTAGCTTCTCACTGTATGGTTCTGATGGGGGTGGGAAGGGGAAGAACCCCTTTATCTTTAAGGTTCTAGCCACTGGGATTTGACCATGCATTTGGCCTGTGGAGGCGCACACCTTTAATCCAAGGACTTGGGAGGCGGTGGCAGAGGCAGACGGGTCTCTGAGTTTGAGGCCAGATTGGTCCACAGAGTGAGTTCCAGGACAGCCAGGGCTACACAGAGAAACCCTGTCTCAAAAAAAAAAAAAAAAAAAAAAAAAAGGAAAGGAAGGAAGAAAAGGAAGGAAGGAAGGAAGGAAGGAAACAGGGGAACTGCTTGGGAGAAAGAAGTGTTTTAATGGAGGAGGGCTAGGGATGAGGGAGAGTAATGGGGGCTGAAATTTACTACGATTTCTATATATGAATGAAATTGTCAAAGAATAAAAACTAAAACAAACAGGATGTTTTAGGGTTTGTTTTTGTTGAAGATAAGGTTTCTCTGAAGCTTTGGTGCCTGTCCTGTAAATTGCTCTGTAGACCAGGCTGGCCTGGACTCACAGAGATCCTCCTGCCTTTGCCTCCCGAGGGCTGGGATTAAAGATGTGTACCACTGCCACCTGGCTTTCAAGTGGGAGTTTTTTTTTTTTCAAATGAGCTTACTGTGTAGGCCCATTGCCTACATCAAAGATTCCTTGATCTTTTCTTTCATTTTCTTCTCTTTTATTTTTTCTTTGAGGAAGGGCCTTATAATAGCTCTTGAACTTAAACACTAAGTTCAGGGTGTAGCTGAAGGCACCTCCCCCCTCATCTCACTACATTGCTCAGGCCAACCTACAGTTCATCCTATCTCAGACTCGCAGTGGACCAATCTGCTGCTGGTTTTGCGCAGGTAACCATAGCTGCTGTCAATTCACGAGTGCAATAGTGAGTTCTTGAGAGTCATTTTTTCCTACAATGGCTGTTGTGTCACAAAACTTTTTCTGGGGAGACAAAACACACATCTACTCACCCAGATAGGAAGGTCATGACAGACCAAAGTACGGTTACCACCAAAGTCCACCTTGGTGAACCAATGAGTTATATTGGAGTTACTTACAGGAGCAGAAATGACTCAAAGACGGCTGCATCATCAAGGCCCACGCTGGGTCAGGTAACCGTTCACAAATGATGGGAACCCTGGAACACACTGAGCACAGCCTGAAGGCAGCTCAACAGGCTGGAGAATGTCCGTCCCTTCCAAGTATCTGTTGGTCTAAACCTCTACCAGGAAGCTTAGCTGGTATTGGATCTTCCAGGCAGCTGGTCTGGTCTGGGTGTTCACTGAAGCTTTTCCAGTCTGAGAGCCTTCTTTGTAGCTTGCCAACTTTACTGTGGCAAGAAGGGGACCTAGGGAATTTGTCAGTTTCAGGAGTTCCTGAAGCTATTTTGAGCTTTTGTTTGTTTGTTTTCTCTTCCCGTTTAAACAACTTCCCTGCTGTTACATAACTCCTTCCTATCTCCCAAATCTTGCTTTCTTTCTACTGTCTCTCCCACAATATTCCCTGAGCCCTGACAGCATTGATATAGATGTCCTGGTTAGGAGCAGGTGATTGTTTTGTTGAGACAAGGTCTCATTCCAAAGCCAGGCTGACCTGGAACTCACAGTATAGCTCAGATTGGCTTTGAACTCGTGGCAATCCTGCCTCAGCCTCGTAAGTGTTAGGATTACTGGTATGATTCACCACACACACCTCACTGTCGTGCTATGCCAATACTAGAGGAGGCTGGGCAGTAAAATGCTGGACTTCCGTGAAGTTCTGCTAAAAGCCTAAAACTACTCTTAAAAGTAAAGTCCTAGCCAGGTGTGATGGCACATTCCCTTAATCCCAGCATTCAGGAAGTTAAGGTAGGAAGACCACTATAAACTCCAAGGCCAGTCTAAGATAGTCTTCCAGGCCAGTGTGAGCTATGATAAGACTATGGTAAGATATAGTATTTGCTTACTAACTATAATAATTTGCATAGCAATGATTACTAGAGGGCTAGAGATACAGCTGCACTGGTAGTGTTTGCCCAGCATGCTTGAAGCCTGGGTTCAATCCCCAGTGTCATATAAACCCAGTGCTGTGGTGTACACCTAGTGTCCCACACTGAGGAGGTGGAGGGAGGAGAATAGGAGATTTAAGGTCATTCTCAGCTATATATGCAGTTCCAGCTCAAGCTGTGCTTAAGATCCTGGTCAAAAATAAATAAGATTTATTAGTGATAAATGTGGGAAAAATCACTAAAATTAATAAGCCTTAATAAAGAGTCTGAGGTAGAAGGATGGAGAACTGCAAGCCGAAGAGTTGTGAGACAGGGTTTATCTGTGTAGCTTTGGAGCCTGTCTTGGAACTCGCTCTGTAGGCCAGGGTGGCCTTGAACTCACAGAGATATGTCTGCCTCTGCCTCCGGAGCACTGGGATCAAAGGCGTGCGCCACCAACGCCCGACTGGAAAAAAAAAAAAATCACATTAAATAAAGGACCATCTCTGTCTCAAAACCTTTCAGGAATTCTAAGATAGCATCTGCACTTCTGTAGAAGAGGAGGATGAGGAACAGTGAGTAGAGGGGCAGCCAAACTGTTGTGCGTGCTCCTGAACCGTGACGGCTCCACAGTCTTTCCCTAAGGCCCAAAGCAATCTCCCAGGCTAACCAGGATGGCACACTAGTGGGCAGTGCATTCCATGCCTACCTAAAGCAGGTGGCTGCACAGCAGCGAGTGCGCAGGCGCGGAGCCCGAGCTCCCGATGGGCGGTGCTTCGGGGGCCGCAGCCTCGCTCTGGCCCCGCCCCCGCCGAACGTGGTCGCGGGATCGCCCAGGAAACGCATTCTGCGAGAACTCGCAGCGCCAATGGGAAGAGAGCGAGTGCCATGAACGGACCAATGAGGAGGGAGCGGCCCGGGGTTTAAACCCAGGCCCGGCAGACTCCTCCCGGCGTGCTGCGGAGGAACGGCTGTTGGTGTCTGGCCGTGGCCCGCTAGAGGCCAGGGATTTTGCTGCTGGTCGCCGAGCCTCTTCTTCAGGAGGAGCCATGGCGCTCAGAGTCACTAGGGTGAGCCGGACGGGAGCTGCTGTCGTCGCCGCGGGAGAAGACCGCTACGGCCATGCGGGGGTGGGGGTGGGGTCCCGGAGTGCCCCGGACGAGGTGGGGAAGCGGACGACCAACTGGGTCTATCCGGGCTGAAGGACTGGGAGGAGTGAAGGGTGTACTTGAGTGATGGAGCCCCCAGAGTGAGCCCCGCGCCTTCGCAGAGAGATGTCCACAACTCCGGCTTTCGTGGTTTCCTTTCCGATGTAAATTCGCGGTCTTTAGGATGGCTTAGGGCATAAGAGGAATTTGAATATAGATGAATGTGGAAAATCTGGGTGGAAACTCTGCGTGGCACGTCCCCAGGCTAGACCCTGAAACTCTGGCTTTACTTCAGGGAGCCTCAGTTGGGTCGCGCCTTAATTAACCCATGACTTCCTGGAGCCGCCATAGATCCTCTCTCAAGTGGTCTTAACTTTTTTTTCAGAACACGAAACTTAACACAGAAAATAAGGCCAAGGTCAGCATGACAGGCGCCAAGCGTGTGCCTGTGGCGATTGCTGCAGCCTCCAAGCCCGGGCTGAGACCGAGAACCGCTCTAGGGGATATTGGTAACAAAGTCAGCGAACAGGCACAGGCAAGAGTGCCTCTGAAAAAGGTAACTATCTTCTTGGCTCAGCTATCCTGAACCAGCCCGTCTTCCAGCTGTCACCCTTGGGAAAACATTCTATTTTCTTCATTCCCTCCACAGGAACTAAAAACCTCAGTTACTGGAAAAGTTTCAGCTAAAATCCCACCACCAAAACCTCAGGAGAAGGTTCCTGTGAGTGAGCCAGAGGTGGAACTTGCTGAGCCTGAACCTGAACCTGAACCTGTTATGGAGGAAAAGCTTTCTCCTGAACCTATCTTGGTAAACATAGCATATGAAAAAGTCTTCTTCTCTGACCTCTACACACTGGTAGCGTTTGAGTATTGAATGCTCAGCAAAGCTTTTTTATTTACACACTCTGGAGTAGGTATTAGCTGTAATTCAGATGGCAGAGGATAAATGTGGGATTTTGTTTTGTGTAGACTGACTGTACTCCTGGCTGGCCTGGAACTCAGAGGTTTGGTCTGGGACCAAAGGTGGACATCATCATTCATCATTTTTCTCTGTCACTGTAGCCCTGGTACCCTTGATTTGACATTCTTCTGCCCCCACCTCTCCAGTGCTGGGATGGTGCAACCAGGCCAGATCTTTTCATTGCTTTCTTATGTGTGTAGCATCCTGAACTAAAGGTTTTTGTTGTTCTGTAATTTCAACTCTGTCCGGAATTAATTGAATGAAACACAGATGTGTTTGTGAATCTTCTACTCCCTAATATGGCCACTAAATTAATAAACCTGTTACAAGAATAAAGTTTTTTCAGGCAGAAAATTAGATGAGTTAAATAGGGTGTGTTGTGGTGCCACCTCTAATCCCTGCAGTCTGGAGTAGAAGCAGGTGAGTCTCTGAGTTCAAGGCGAGCCTGGTCTACATAACAAGGGTCAGCCAGACCTATAGATAGTGAGACCCTGTTTCAAAAGGGGGGGGGTGGAGTTTTGGCTGGGATTGTAGCTCTCTGTCTGTTAGTGCATATTCAGTTCTTGAACACAGACACACACCCTCACCAAATTTTACTCGTAGGTGTGATGGTACAATTCTAGCACTTTTGCTAAAGCAGGAGGATTGAAAGTTCAAGGCCAGCCTGAGCTACATAGCACACAGCTCTTTGGTTTGATTTGGTTTTGGTTTTCTTGTTTTTTGAGACAGGGTTTGTCTGTAGCTTTGAAACCTATCCTGGCACTCTGTAGACCAGACTGGCCTTGAATTCACAGAGATCCACCTGCCTCTGCCTCCCGAATGCTGGCATTAAAGGTGTGCACCATCACTGCCCGGTATATGTAGCACACAGTTCTTATCAGTTTACTTTATGTCACTTTCTCTAACATCTTTGTAATTAAGGAAGAGCTTGTATTCACCTGAATAAAGCTTTATCGTGGTTTGAATTAATTCCACCTGGTGCTGATGAATAGCTTTATTACCTATCTGTTTTTCCTTTTGACTTTCTTTTACATGGGTGTGCTTTCGCACCCATCCACCCAAGGTGGGTGCTAGGATCTGAGTTCTGGTCTTACCTTGGAGTAGAAAGGGCTCCTTAAAAACCACATTGTATTTTGTATGTGAGTGCATACTTGTAGAGGTCAGAAGACAACCTTTTGAGTCAGTTTTTCCACCACATGGGTTGTGGGGCTTGGTACCTTTACCCTTCTTGTCCAGTTCTTCCTATTTTAAACTGGCTTAGTCTAAATTTGGATTTAACTTTTTATGAATCCAGATCTCACTATTCCTGCCTGGCTGGCTTTGCAGTTTGCTGTGGAGACCAGGCTGGCTTCAATTCACAGAGAAGTACTAGGATTAACTGCATGTATCATCATGCCTGGCTCTGAAATTTTCTTTTTCTTTTTTTTTTTAAATTAAAGATTTATTTTTCATATGTAGGGCAGGGGTTTGCACTTAAGTGCAATGCCCAAGGAGGGCAGAAGAGGGCATCATAACCTGGAGCAAGAATTTTGAGTTACCTGGTTCCTGCATAGAAATTAGACTCTAGCCCTTGGCAAAAACAAGTGTTTTTTACAGCTAAGCAAGCCATCTCTCCAGCCCAGCATTTACTTTGAATACTAATCATTTCCCAAAAGGAAATTTGAGAAAAAAGAAAATTTGAAATGCTTTTCCTTTAATGAAATTAATTTATTCAGAATGATTTCTTAAATTGAGGATACCAATACTGACCTTCCTTCCTGGACTGTAGCATGTGCTTCTCTTTGTTTGATGGGGTCTCTCTTTTTTAAGGTTGATAATCCCTCTCCAAGCCCAATGGAAACATCTGGATGTGCCCCTGCAGAAGAATACCTGTGTCAGGCTTTCTCTGATGTAATTCTTGCCGTGAGCGATGTGGATGCAGATGATGGCGCTGATCCAAACCTCTGTAGTGAATATGTGAAAGACATATATGCTTATCTCAGACAGCTGGAGGTCAGTATTGTTGTTACAATACGATTTTACTGAATTCAGCTAGGTTTATTAAGGAACTGTTTTTCTTTTGGTTTTTATGAGTCCAGGCTTCCCTGTGTACCCCTGACTGTCCTGGAACTGACTGTAGACCAGGCTGGTCTCAAAAAGTTGTGCACCACTAACTCAGCAATTAAAGATTTTTATCAACAGCACATTTGACATTTCTTGACAATAGATAACACTTGAAATTCTGTTTTGAAATGGAAATAAAGTCACTAACTCCGTGGGGTGGATTTGTCACGTTGAATACAGAATTTCTGTGTTGGGGAGATACTATTATGACTCTTCCTAAAGTAGACACACACATCACACATGGGGAAAGTCCCAAACTTGTGGTTGGAGGAGGAGGTAGATAAAGATGCTAAAGAACTTATAGCTGTCCCAACACAAGGGTTTTTTCTGATTTTTTTTTTTTTTTTGGTCAGTGTGCTTGTGCTTGGCAGGAAAACTATTACTTGTGCCCAAAAGGAGCACACTCAAAAAATTGAAGTGGTTGGTTTTGTCAACTTAGCCCAGTTGGATATTAAGGACATTAACGCTTTCACCTCTTTAAACAAGACAGTTCTTTAATGTAGTTTTATCAGATTTGCCACCTCCAATCCTAGGAACAAAATACAGCACTTTGTGCATGCTAAGAGGTGCTTTACCACTGAACTATATCTCCAGCGCGCTGTCTGCTTCAGTTACCACTCATTTACTCAGTCTCTTATCCTTTGTGACAGGGTGCATATGGGGGGCTCAGAGGACAACTTTCAAGAATTGGTTTTCCTTCCACCTTTAAATGGGTGGGATTGACTTAAGAGTCAACCATTTTGCTGCCATTCCTTTTGACGTAATTTATATTTCCTAAAGTAGTCCTCAATAGGATTATCTGTCCAAGCTTGCTGTCTACTTTGTAATTCTTGTCAATACTAAAAGGTTTTTTTTGTTGTATCCTAACTGCAGAACTGAATTTGGTAGTTAAACATAGTTGTTCTTAATTCCTTATTCTCTCTTTTTTATATTTGTACATATACATAGTGTTCTGCCTGCATGTATGCCCGCAGGCCAGAAGAGGGCACTAGATCTCATTATAGATGGTTGAGCTAGCATGCTGGGAATTGAACTCAGGACCTCTGGAAGATCAGCTAAATTCTAGCTGATATATAACTTAGTGATTAATTTTTTCTATATCACAAAGTGAAATTAGTAAAATCGATATTGATCTGAGATTATGACAGGTGTAAGTGTGGGCCTGCTTTCCACTGGTTAATTGAATGTCACAATATCTTAATATGAAAAGCCTGTCATGCTATTTTAATCCTTGCTTTCTTAATAAAGCTTTGCCATGGAGCTGTTTTATATTAGTTAATTGGTCTTTGTGGTCACAAATGGCGTATAGAGTGATGCTTCCAGGATAAATGACATTTTTCTTTTGCAGGAAGAACAATCAGTTAGACCAAGATATCTACTGGGCCGTGAAGTCACTGGAAACATGAGAGCCATCCTAATTGACTGGCTGATACAGGTTCAAATGAAATTTAGGCTGCTGCAAGAGACTATGTACATGACTGTTTCCATTATTGACCGGTTCATGCAGGTATGTGTAATTAAGTAATGAGAGTTCTTCATTCCCGGGTTCTAGAAGACTCTTGGAGGAGGGGGGAGTGGACACTGACAGTCAAACCCAGGGTCCCATTACATGGTAGGCAGGTATCTGTCTTTACAGGGAGATAAGGTGCCACCAGTTGAGATGTTCAAGTACATGTTCATTGACATTTCAATTGCAGGATAACTGTGTACCCAAGAAGATGCTGCAGCTAGTTGGTGTGACTGCCATGTTTATTGCAAGCAAATATGAAGAAATGTACCCTCCAGAAATAGGTGACTTCGCTTTTGTGACTAATAATACTTACACTAAGCACCAAATCAGACAGATGGAAATGAAGATTCTAAGAGTTCTAAACTTCAGTTTGGGTCGCCCTCTGCCTCTGCACTTCCTCCGTAGAGCCTCTAAGATTGGAGAGGTACACATTACTTGAAATTTTTATTTTGCTATATTAGAGAATACGGTAGATATATAAGTACATGGGAGAAGGATATGGCTGTTATTATTTCTAATCAGGTTGGATATTATATGGTTACTCTTAAAGCCTTCTGTGGACCATTGTATTTGAGAGTTTGTAGTCACAGATCGGGCTTTGTAAGTTAGCGCAAAAGCAAAACTGCAAAAGACGCTCAGTGGTATGTATGTGGATCTGTTTCAGGTTGACGTTGAACAGCATACTTTGGCCAAATACCTCATGGAGCTCACTATGTTGGACTATGACATGGTGCACTTTGCTCCTTCTCAGATTGCAGCTGGAGCTTTTTGCTTAGCACTGAAAATTCTTGACAACGGTGAATGGGTAAGCAGTCTCCAAACCAATTGTAAACAGCCTTTGAATGCACCATTTTTGCCCTTGTGGCCCTTCTGCTTCCTCAATAGGAGTAAATGAATGGTGGTGAAAATGTGGTGCCATCCGACTTAGAATGCTTCCATTCTTCAGGTTTTTCATCTTTCTGATAACACCCTTTTGGAGTCTGTCTGTTAATCCTTTCACACATGAAAGCTACACCAAGTGGTCTAAGACCCATACGCATTCTTCATGTACCAGATGCTGTCCTGACCTTGGGGTAGAAAAGCCAGCATCTATAATGCTATGGTTAAATTGAAGCACAGGCTCTCGGAGGAGCACACCTGAGCAAAGAGATGATTTATTTAAATTTCAGTTGTGTTTACCGTTCACTATCTACCTGCTAGACTCTTGAATAGCATCTAGAACAGTTTTCTGGAAGTGGCTGGTGTTTTAACATGCTTTTGTTGTTGTCTTAGACACCGACCCTGCAGCACTACCTGTCCTATACTGAAGAATCCCTTCTGCCTGTCATGCAGCACCTGGCTAAGAATGTAGTCATGGTGAACCGTGGCCTTACAAAGCACATGGTAAGTTCATTGAAACTTCACAGCTGGTTTAAGACCTTTAATCCCAGCACTCTGGAGACAGGGAGAAGCCAGCTAGAGGTTGGCTTGGAGAGGTTTGGTTTTATGTTCATCTTTGAAGTTAAATGTAATACATTGTTCCAATCTCTTTTCTCCCTCTAATCCCTCCATGTACACACCCCAGTGGGATGGTTTTTGTTTTCCCTGATTATAGTGCTTTTCTCTTACAGACTATCAAGAACAAGTATGCAACATCCAAGCATGCTAAGATCAGCACTCTGGCACAGCTGAATTGTACACTAGTTCAGAATTTGTCCAAGGCTGTGTCAAAGGCATAACTCAAGTGGACCACTACACTACATCGGCAAATGCAATTGGCACCATGTGCCACCTGTACATAGTATACAGTGTTTACTTGCTCTTCAATAAAGGCTGTTTTACTTTTCATAGCTTACCTCATTTGAATGTTGGTTGTTCTGACTCTAGGATAACAAGGGTTGTCTAAAACATTTAGGATTATTTTTGAAACTGCTTTTAGTTTAACAGAGAATCCAAGTAATGTACGTAATTGTAGCCTATATGTTTATGTACTTCCTTCTTTAATGTGTCCTGGTCATATCTTTTAAGTCATCCTGCAAAGCCCTCTGCCTAGCTCTTGTTTAAACTGTCAATTTACCAGCTTGTCCTTAGTTCCCTTTTCTATTTCTTCAGGTGGTTGCTGTCCTTCACTGTGTCTTGAGCTATGGACTTTCAGATCTGAACCCCAGTTTTCTTGTGTAATTATTTATTTGTTAATTGGCTTGGGAAATAGCATGTTTAAAATTAAAGGTATAAAAAGAATTTGCCCCTTAATCTCAATGTCCTATATAAATGTAATCATGCATATGTTGTCAAGGAGATATGGACTCATTTTTTTCAACAATATTCCTTTTAATGCCTATATTGCATTTCCTAAGTGTACATTTCATACTGTATGTAATGTATTCAGTGATCCTTTACAATACATTCAAATTGCATTCTCTCATTGCCTCTAAACACAATACTGCTAAAATGTTGTTTTATGCCTTGCTTGGCTGTATGCATAGTAGCTTTCCCAGGGGGTATATGCTTTAAATTCTGATGAAGCCAGATGAGACTTTGTGTTGTTGGCACTATACCAAGGTGCCATTTCCTCTATCTTTCCACTGTCTTATGACACTTAACTGGCAAAAATCCTGTCTCTGTTTGTTTTAATTTATACATCTGATGTCAAGTTGAATAAAATTTATTAATGGAAAGCTTCCCCAATTTCTCATTTTGACTGTTTAGTGGTTTTTTTTGTTTTGTTTTGTTTTTTGGTTTTGGTTTTTCGAGACAGGGTTTCTCTGTAGCTTTGGAGCCTATCCTGGCACTCACTCTGGAGACCAGGCTGGCCTCAAACTCAGAGATCCGCCTCCCGAGTACTGGGATTAAAGGCGTGTGCCACCAACGCACGGCTTTGGTGTTTTTCTGTAAAGAAACGTGTCGATAATTTTCAGTCTTAAGGTCAACCAACTAGGAAGTGTGCACACTAATTCAATACCAAGGGAGGCAGAAACAAGCAGACCTTTGTGATTTAAGGCCAGACCCTGTCTCAAAATTCACTTTTCTAAAATGCTTTCTCTTTAGGTATATATTCCTTCAATAAACTTTAAGTGATATGATGGAAGAGTTTTCCAGATGAACGTCCAGTTGTGTCACTGATAACATCTTGAGTGCACATTTATTGGCCTCTGATCTAAACAATTTTTCCCCTGTAATAACAGATTGTTTTATATTGAGTTTTAGGAGTTTGGGGCCAGATACAGCTTGACTGTTGTCAAGTACTTGGCATTATCAGACATTTGCCACATGAACTTTGAGATTATGTCTGCACAATAGTAGTGAAAAAATATTTTACTATCTTTTTAAAATTAGAACATAATTACATAATTTCCCTTTACCTTTCCTCAACCTCTCCCACGTAACCCTCCCCTTACATTCTCAAATTCGTGGCCTCTGGCTTCATTGTATATTTGTATGTGTATAAATATAATCTGCTCTGGACAATGGTGGTGCATGCCTTTAATCCCAGCTCTCGGGAGACAGAGGCAGGTGGTAGAGAACTTATTAGGAAAGACTTTTTCAGCATTCCTTAGTTGCCTGTAGTTGTCTAGGTTGAGGCCCCATGACTTCCCCTTTTGTGTTAGTGTTGGCATCCTTGTTGAAGACTTGTTTAGGCAGCCATATTGTTGAGACTTCATGGATGTAACTTCCCTAACATTTCAAGGAGACAATCTCAGTCCTCCTGTTCCTCTGGCTCTTAGCAATATTCCCCCTCCTCTTTAGTGTTCCTTGAGTCTTAAGATCAGGGGTTGATGGATGAGTTGGGGTGGGGAACTACAAGATCACTTGTTCTGAATTTTGATAGTTTGTGGTTTTCTGTGGGTAGAGGGATAGGAATGCAGTACTTGTAACAGCTGTCTCCAGCTGGCCTGCCTCTCTTAAATACTGGAATTGTATGTTTCACTATGCCTGCTATACTACTGATATGAAGGTGGTGGTGAGGATCTAACTCAGGCCTCAAACATGCTTTTAACAACTTGAGCTACACTTAACCATCTCTGAATTTTTGAGTTTGGTAAGGAGGTTTTGATCCTATTTGTCTCTCCCCACCCCCAAATCTTCCAGACCCACTCCCTTCCCTTCTGACCCAACTTTGTGTCCTGGCATCAGAGTTTTATTTTATTCTAGGACCCCACCCCCCAGGGTTTCTCTGTAGCCTTGGTTGGAATTCACTTTTTGTAGACCGGCCTGGCCTCAATCACAGATCTACCTGCTGTGAACTTTAAACGGGAACCATAGTACTTTCATAACAGGACAAGCATGGTGTGATCAACTTGGGGAGTGGCTATGAGGGAACATGGCAGCCCTTCAAAGAGCTGCTGTGCTTGTTGAGCAAGGCAGTATACCTTAAGTGACCATAAAAAACTTACAAATCATTTGTACAGGTCCAGCATTTTCTCCATTCCTCGACTTCAGGCTCAATTGTAACCTGCCAGATACCTAATTCTCAATGATTTCCAATCCCAAGTATACCCCGTAAACTGCAAGCAGGATCTTGCCATGTATTCTGAGTACTTACTGTGTATCCCAGGCTGACCTTGAGCTCGTCGAATCAACCTCCCCGAGTTCTGGGATTGCAGGCTTCCTCCCCTCTTTTTCTACTCATTAGTGGAATGGAGCACCTGTGCAAGGAATTGAAAGATCGTGGGTGTAGCCGTGATAAACTCTGGGGGGCATATGCCAGTTCTGCGTTGTCGTACTTGAGGCATTTGTTCCTCCACTAAACAGGAGATAAGGACCTTGGGGCCGATGAACAAAGACCTAATAGGATAAAGTTCAATACCTGAGTGACCCTAGGCTTGTTCCCAGCACTGTAAGAGAAACCTTTCAGTATAATACTGCAAGAGCCACGTCATTCTCATGCTGGAGGATTGGGAGTTTAAGACCAGTTTTGCGCTGCGTGAGACCCAGTCTCAAAAAAATTAGAGAGCGGAAACTGAAGAGATGATTCTGCACCTACATCAAGTGCTCACAACTGTAACTCCAGTAATGGAGGGAATCTGATGCTTCCTGGCCTCTGCAGCCACTTACAAGCACATGGTTCAAATATCACACTCTGCAGGGCATACCCATCCTCCAAACCCAGACGAGAAGTGTAGTAGCCGGAAGGACAATAACAGCACCCGGGAAGGACGGCTATTGACATCTGTTTAGGCCAGAGCTCACGGTCCCCTTCTCCGGGCCACTCAGAGTTAAATTATTCTCGGATTATTGCCCCTGGCTCGGTGCTGGGTCGATTCCAGGGCATTATACTGGCTAGGTAAGCGCTCTGCCACTGAGCCACATCTCCATATACCCATACCCAAAGGCTTCGAATCAGTCGCTTGTGTTGGTGAGAATTCAGGGGAACAATCTATTTCTTCAGGGAAACCAGAGAAAAGAACGCAGCGCAGTAACCACGGCAACCCGACGCAGCGAGAGGCAGAAGGTGGGGCTTTAGGGAGGAAGGGGCGGGATAAAATGTGTACTTCCGGGTGTCAATTTCGTGGCGGGAATAAATGCTCGGCTGTTCCGGTAGAAATCAAATCTATGGCGTCTGCAATGGAGCAGCCGGGGGAGAAGCTTGCGGCCGGGGCTGAGGGCTGCGGAGAGGTGCGGGGTGAGCCGCAGGCTGCGGGGGAAAGCATCGAGGATCGCATCCGCCTGCTGCTCAGGTATCCCACCCGGCATCCCGCCCTTGCTCTGGAGGCCGAGGGTTCAAATTCAGACTCACTGGCTGACTCTTAGGGCTCCGAGCCTGACTGCACTATTAGTTTAACCGCTTTAAGATCGTCAGTGGAGAAGGGGGCAGCAAAGGATAGTGGGACATTCTGAGGAAATGTTTAGCACAGTACCCTGTCCTTAGCTAGGCTTCGAACCTATCCTGCTGTCCTAGCTTGCCACTGTGATCCCGGCTGGCTCATCCGGGAGCAGTACATCCAAGCCAAGCTACAGAAAGCGGGGAAGCCCAACCCTCCCACTCACCCCCCCCCCTTTTTTTTTTCTTTTGGTTTTTCTTTTTTGTTTGTTTTGTTTTTTCGAGACAGGGTTTCTCTGTGGCTTTGGAGCCTATCCTGGCACTCGCTCTGGAGACCAGGCTGGCCTGGAACTCACAGAGATCTGTCTGCCTCTGCCTCCCGAGTGCTGGGATTAAAGGCGACGTATACGGAGCAAGTTGTACCACTGGGCTTCAGCATAGTTCTTCTATGTTTAAATAAGGATGGCTGCCAAAAATATTTCCTAATACATGAAATTCAAATGTTAATGCCCATAAAGTTTTATTGGGATACAGTTTTCTGCTACAGGGTCAAAGATAAGTAGTTAAAACAGACTGTATGACTCCCAAGTCCTAAATTAGTTGCTATCTGTTTCTTTACAGAAAAAAAAAAAAGTGCCTAAAGTCATAACAGACTTGTTTGAATGCTTGAGACAAGGTCTTGCTGTGTAGCACTGGCAGGCTATAATTAACTATGGATACTAAGCTACTCTTGAATTTGTAGTAATACCCCTGCCTCTGCCTTCAGGGTGCTAGAATTATAGGCATTAGCCACCATGCCCAGCCATACAGAGGCTTATCTGTTGTTTTTAAGAAAATCTCAATCGTTCAATTTTACCAGTAAAGACTTGGGAGCCAGATGCTCAGAGAGGCAGAGAAAGCACCCAGCTGGCCTTCCTCCTTAGCAGAGGTCCTCCACTATCTCCTACACTATTGGAATGTCCCTCCCTTCTCTTCCTATGTGTCTCTCTGTCCGTCTTCCTGTGTACCTCTTACTCTATCATTTTTCCTATGTTCACTTTCTGTCAACTGGTTGCTTACTCTGCCTCTTGACCTATAGTTGACTTTATTTAGTCCTATTTATAATAGTCAAGCAGAAAGCTCTTGGATCAAAGATGTGTGCTAGGACTGACCCACACCATAACTTGATCTCGGGGGTTCAAAGTGATCAAATATCCTGCAACACATTGTCTGCCTGTCTATAAACATGACAACCATTTAGCTGAGAAAAATTTTGAGTGCTCTATACTTAACACTTCTACTTTAATCTGTAATAACTTTGTCAGATGTGGGGTTTTTTGGCAGTAGTAGTGACTGAACCTAGGGCCTGAAGCATATTGGGCAAGCACTCTAAGTCTGAGCTACATCAACAGCCCTTTTTTTGAGATTGAATTTGATAAGTTGCCAAAACTGGTTTTGAACTTGCTCTGAAGTCCTGGCAGGCCTGTGATGACTCTGTCCTCCTCCCTCAGCCTTCCAGGTCACCGGGATGACTAGCCTGGTACCTGGTATGAAATTGTTGTTTTCATTTGGAATTTTGTCACTTGCTGTAGTATAAGCTTTCATAATCTGTCAGATGTTTCTTAACTGTTGATATGGGTTTCTAAAGACCAATACTCAGGACTACGTAACTGGCACTAGAAGCATTTGCTTCCATTCTCGGCTTTTTTCTACTTATTTTATGTTTGATTTTGAATTAGGAATAATAGAATTTTTAACAAACCTACTAAATATTAATTGCTTATCTCTCCACAAGTTATTTTTTTAATTAGTCAAAGCTTGCTTCACATGTCAATCCCAGCTCCCTCTCCCTCTCCTCCTCCCCCCACAAGTTATTTTTTATATTTACTGAAAATGCTTTTTTTAAGATTTTCATTTTTTTGTTTGTTTTTGTTTTTCGAGACAGGGTTTCTCGGTAGCTTTGGAAGCTGTCCTGGAACTAGCTCTTGTAGATCAGGCTGGTCTCGAACTCACAGAGATCCTCTGCCTCTGCCTCCCGAGTGCTGGGATTAAAGGCATGAGCCACCACTGCCTGGCCAAGATTTTCATTTTCTTATTTTATTTATTTTTCTGTTTTTTTGTTTTGTTTGTTTGTTTTTACAAGATGGTTTCTCTGTGTAGCTTTGGAGCCTATCCTGGCACTCGCTCTGGAGACCAGGCTGGCCTTGAACTCACAGAGATCAGCCTGCCTCTGCCTCCTGAGTACTGGGATTAAATGCATGCACCACCATCACCCGACCATTTTTTTTTTAAGATGTATTTTGGAAGCAGGTGGTAGTGTCGATTAAAGATGACTTTAATCCTAGCATTTGGGAGGCAGAGGCAGGCTGATCTCTGAGTTCGAGGCCAGCCTGGTTTACAGAGTGAGTTCCAGGACAGCTAGGGCTATACACAGATACCTGTCTTGAAGAAAAGTTTTCTTTTTATTTTATTATTTTGTTAGGGATGTATGCATATGCAAATGCATGCCCTTGGAGGTCAGAGGCAGCAAACTCCTCCTGGAGCTGGAGTTACAGGTAATTTTCGAGTAGCTGGTGTCAGTGCTGGGAACCAAACTCATGTCCTTTTAATCAGAGCAGTACCAACCTAATGACTGAGCCATCTTTCAGCCCCTCCTGGAAATATTACAAGTCTATATGGTAACACTAATAGAGTTTGGAGGTGTCATAAGTTTTGGTTACCTACCTATAGCAGTTTTCATATAAGAATTACATTTTTAACTTTTTCTCCAAGATGCTCTTTTCCCACTGTATTCCTTTTTATGACTCCCTTTTGTGAACTGTTTTAAACAAAATGAGGCTAAATGAGAAGACTCAATCAATGTCAGATTTCACTTATTGCATAATGACTGTAACCACCATCCATAAATCCTTTCCTATCTGTCCTCATTTTTAATTTGCAGGCTGAGAGCACAGACAAAACAGCAACTCTTAGAATACAAGTCCATGATTGATGCAAGTAAGTATTTTCATTTTCAAGTAAGTTTTGTGACTTTGCTGATGAATGCTATTTGTTTTAATAATTATTTATTTATTTTTATTGTATGTGCATGTGTTTTGCCTGCTGTATGTTCCCATAAAGCCAAAGAGGGCAATGGGTCCCCTGGAACCAGAGCTGCAGAGGTGGTGAGCCACCATCTGGGTGGTGGGAATTGAATCCAGATCCTCTACAAGCTCAGCCAGGGCTTTTAAACACTGAGCCATCTCCAACCCCCAGATGAATGCTATTCCTGGGAAGGAAAATCAGCTTTACAAAAAATTGTCTTTTAATGATATGACAGACTTTGGGCATCCCCCATTTAGGGCTTCACCCTCCCTGGGTAGCAGAGGGAAGATGGGATGGAGGGATTGGGGGGGGGGGGCGGGGAGGAGGGAGGAGGGAGCTGGGATTGACATGTGAAGCAGTTTGTTTCTAATTTAAATAAAAATAAATTATTAAAAAAGTTGTTTTTCTCAGGCATGGTGAATCATGCCTTTAATTCCAGCACTTAAGAGGTAGAGAGAGTTGGATCTCTAAGTTTGAAGCCAGCCTGATTGCATATTGAGTTCCAGGCTAGCCTGAGCTACACCGTGAGACCCTGTCTCAAGAGCAAAACAAGTTATATATGTTCATTCTGTGTAGCAAAACAGGTAAACAAACATACAAGATAATTATGAAATGGGGGGGCGGGGGGGCGGGGGTTTGCAGCAAGATGGCTCAGCCTGTTGAGGTGCTTGCCGATAAGCTTGACACCCGAGTTCCATGCCTAGAACCAACCCATATGATGAGAGAACTGACTGACAACTTGTTCTCTGACTGTCACATGTGTTCCCTGATATACACACACATTAAATATTCATTTAAATAAAATTACTACTGACTTAAAAATCTTTTTACTTGTAGATGAAGAAAAAACTCCTGAACAGATCATGCAAGAAAAACAAATTGAAGTGTAAGTCATATTTTAATATTTTATCTGTGACTTTTACTAAGATTTGATCCTATGATCCATGTTACAATGCTGTCTGTCTTTTCCTTTATGATTCCAAATACATACCTCACGCCTATGTTGGGGGGTTGTTGATTTGCAGAGGTGCTAGGGGATGGTTGCTTCTCTTCTGTCTGGCATTTCCCCACACTGTCTCGATGATGTAGCTTAGTGAAGAAACTCAGCCATCAGCTCACCAGCTGTGTAGATAGGCTCCTGTGTGGTGAGCCTTAGTTTTCTTCTATTGAAATAGAAGTGTTTAACCTTTTTTCCAAGATTCACTTCATATACATTTCAGGAACAACTTTGACTGACATTGCTGAAATTCTTTGGTTCATGTTTCTTTAATAGTAAAATTGAAGACCTGGAAAATGAAATTGAAGATGTAAAAAGTGATTTTGAAATGAAAACTCTTGCACTAAACAGGTAACTCTTACCTTAATACTACTAAGAATTGTGAACTAAATGCAAAAAAAACTGAAAGAAGGTTGGGTTGTTTTTGTTTGTTTGTTTGTTTTTAACTAAGCTGAATTAAATGATGATTAGAAGCCTGTTATCCCAGCACTCAAGAGGCTGCCGCTGCAAGGCCATGAGTTCAAAGCCAACCTTGGCTACATAGGGAAACACTATCTTCAAATGGAAGGTGGAGTGGGAGGAGAAACTGAAAATGGTTGGTATTACATATCTTTAATCCCAGCACTCTGAATGCAGAAGCAGGTGGATCTTTTTGAGTTTAGGATCAGCCTGGTCTACATAGCAAGTTCCAGGACAGCCATGCCTAAATAGTGAGAACCTAATTCCAAAAAAAAGGAAGGGCACAGAAAGAAAAGAGGGAGGAACAAAAGAGATGCTTAGGTAATGTTATAGAAGCTTCGAACCCTGAAGTTATATTATTCATTAGTATCTTCCTTTGGAAAAGGTATGTAGGATACGGGTGATAATGGGTCTTTATGAAGTTAACGTAGAGTTTCAAATATGTTAGTGTTGAAAAGTGTTACACAGATCCATTTATTTCAATAACTGTTAATACATAGAATTTTCACAAAGTTGTTTTGAGACAGGGTCTCCCTCTATAGCCCAGGCTGGCCTAGAAATTGGATATATACTTCAGATTGACCTAAAATTTATACAGTCCTCCCTCGTGCTTCAGCTGTCCAAGTTCTGGCATGACTGGAGAGGGCCAGTTCCCTTATCATAAAGTTAAAATACGTTTGAATTACTAGTTTTGCATTTAATTTTTCATTTTTGTTATGTCTGTACTGTTTTGTGTTGTGTTTAGAGATAAGTGCCTGGGCCTGGAATTCATAAACCTTCTTTCTCCTGCCAAGTTCTGGGATTATAGGCATATCAATCATGTCTAGCTCAACATTGTTATTTTTAGGTGTATTTGGGCAGGTGTTTGAATATAAATACAATACCATAAGCTCTGTGCTAACTACTATGCATGCACTGTGCAGTACTTGTCTGTCAATGAGATTATTGCATATATGATACAATGCCATAAAATTCTATCTGTGACTCTATGGCCACCTCACTTTGTGTGCCTTCTATTATATTCTCTCTCTTTTTTTTTGTCCTATTATATTCTTACCAAGATCAAACTGCAAATGGTACATGTGTTAGAATGTGTCCACATGATGATGCATATTCGTTATGATGTGCAGCACAAGGGGGACCTTGGCAGATCCCATGATGGGACAAACATGCCAGGCAGATGTAGAAAGTTTATTGGGGGAAGGGAAGGGAGTAAGGGGGAAAAAGGAGAGAGGGGAGAGAGAGGAGACAAAGAGACCTGCCTCCTCAGAAAAAGAGATCAGGAGTGGGCAGAGCTTGTCTCTTAAAGGGACCTTTGCATCTGCATACAGAGCCAGGGGGTGACTCTGCCAGGTCCCCAAGGGGACAGGGCCAGGTTTGCCTGGATGATAATAATATATTAATAGACAAACATGACCATTTATAGGCTTATGATTTAGTCATCAAAAGTGAATGACTCTTATAATGACTACTTTGTTTTGACCTTCCCAGATCACTTTCAGTTCTAAGTTTAAATTTTTACATTTATTTAAAAAGCAGTCTGGTGAGATGGTTTGGCAGGGAAAGGAGCTTGCTGATGAGTCTGACGGCCTGACTTTGGTTCCCAGAACTAACATGGTGGAAAAAGAGAACCAGCTCCCACAGGTTGTTTCCTGACCTCCACCTGTGCCATGGCATGTGGATTACATACAGAGAAATAAATGAAAATAGTAATTAAAGCTAGTTTAACTAGTTATATAGAGAGGAAAGGAAGAAATAACTCTGCTGCCAGTACAGACTTAACTGCCCACTTATCTACAGACTTATTCTCCCTCCCTCTCTAGGTCCGCCTGCCTCAGACTCCTGAATGGTAGGGCCTATAGGCATATATCCCCTATGTCTACTGTGCCTCATGTGTTCATTGGTGGAGATGGAGCCCAGGGCCTTGCACATGCTCATTCTGCCAGCTTAAAGCAGTATGCTGTAACGTTCGCAGTCAAGCTGGCATGAGGGTGCATGTACACATGTGCAAGGAGATAAAAGTTCAAGGATGTAAGAAGTTCCAGGTATGGGGGGCTGGAAAGATGGCTCAGAGGTTAAGAGCACTGACTGTTCTTCCAAAGGTCCTGAGTTCAAGTCCCAGCACCCACATGGTGTCTCACAGCCATCTCTAAGGAGATCTAATGCCCTCTTCTGGTGTGTAGGCATAATAGATGCAGAGTTCTATATCCATAATTAATAAATAAATCTTAAAAAAAATTCCAGGTATAAGGATCAGAAATTCAAGGTCATCCTCAGCTAAAAAAGAGTTTGAGGCTAGTCTAGGCTACATGGGACCAAACCCCTGCATCTCCTCGGCAGGCCTATGCCAATGTCCATAAGGCCTAGCTGCTTCCCTGGCTCTGCACCAAGGTTAATGGCTGAGGACAGATACCAGTCCTCTCAGCCTGAGTATGGCAACGGGCCACAACCTTTTCCCTTGGCTGCTTTCTTTCTTTCTTTCTTTCTTTCTTTCTTTCTTTCTTCAAATCTTTTGGGGGGGGATTTTATTTATTATGTATACAACATTCTGCTTCCATGTATATATGCACACCAGAAGAGGGCACCAGATCTCATTACAGATGGTTGTGAGCCACCCACCATGTGGTTGCTGGGAATTGAACTCAGGTCCTCTGGAAGAACAGTCAGTGCTCTTAACCACTGAGCCATCTCTCTCCAGCCCCCCTTGGCTGCTTTCTTTTTTTTGTTGTTGTTGTTTTTTTTTATTTTTTGTTTTTGGAGACAGGGTTTCTCTGTGGCTTTGGAGCCTGTCCTGGAACTCAATCTTGTAGACCAGGCTGGCCTCGAACTCACAGAGATCCACCTGTCTCTGCCTCCCTAGTGCTGGGACTAAAGGCGTGCATCACCACCGCTCGGCACCGCCTGTCTGCTTTCTTTTTTTCTATGATTTACTTCTTTTCTTTAGAATATTCCCTGGGGTGGGAGTGATGGCTCAGTGGTTAAGAGCTCATGCCATTCTTGTGGAGGACCTGCATTCAGTTCCCAACACACATATCTGGTAGCTTACAACTGCCTGTAACTCCAATTCTAGGTGATCTGACACCTGTCTGTCCTCGTGTACAAGCATATACCTGTATAGGTAAATAAATGATAATAAAAATACTTTTAAAATATTTCCTATACTGTTTTTAAAACATGCTATTTGAAGGGAAATCAATCTTGTTATTCTTAGATGCCATTTTCTTTTTTGTTATTTAATGTTTTCTTTTTTTTAGGATGAAACTTTCGGCTGCACTTACAAATAACATGGAAAAGATGGATGCTGAGAGTAGGTATGGCTTTTTACTTTTCTACTGGATTTGGAAAGAATGGGGACAATAAGGGAAGTGTACACAATGATTTTAGATTGTGACTTTAAAAAAAAAAAAATGTGCATGAGCCAGTCATGGTGGTGTACAGTTTTAATCTCAGCACTGGGAGGCAGAAGCAGAAGGATCTCTGTGAGGTTGAGGTCAGCCTGGTCTACAGAGTTAGTTCCAGGACAGCAAGGACTGTGTAGAGAGAGATCCAGTCTCAAAACACTTAGGGAAAAAAAAATGTGTGTGTGTGTGTGTGTGTGTGTGTGTGTGTGTGTGTGTGTGTGTGTGTGTGTGGTCAACTTGAAGGAGTCACTCAGTTTTCTCTTGACATGTAGACTCTGGGAATTGAACTCAGGTCCTCCAGTAACAACATAATGAAATAGGACCCTCCTTGTTTTTCATTAGTAGAAATGAGCTTGTTTTACCTGCCTGGGCTACAGGGTGAGTTCAAGGTTAGCCTGAGCCACTTAATGAGATCCTGTCTCAAAATAAGTTTTTTGAGTTTTGTTTTGTTTTTTGTTGCTGCTGTTGTTGTTGTTTTTGGTGGTGGTGGTGGTGGGTTTTTTGTTTGCTTTTGTTTTTGTTTTTTTTTCTTTGTTTGTTTTTTTAAGATAGGGTTTCTCTGTGTAACTTTGAAGCCTTTCCTGGAACTCACTCAGTAGACCAGACTGGCCTGGAACTCACATAGATCTGCCTGCCTCTGTGCCTCCTGAGTGCTGGGATCAAAGATGTGTGCCATGACCGCCTGGCCCTCACAATAAAAAGTTTAAAAACAAAGAGGGGTGTCTGGGATGTAGCTCAGTGGTAAATCACTTAGCTAGCATGTAAGAGGGAAGGTGGGGGGCGGGGGCTGGTTCTGGTTAGAGTTTTTTAAGAAGTGTGAATTAAAGCTCTAGGACTCCAAGAGTCTCACCTCAGGCCACACTATGATCTTTCTTCCCGAGGCTCTAAAAATCTTGTGATATAATATATCCTCCCATGAGCACCAGAGAAGTTCTGGGATGGATCTGGGCACCTCTCCCATCTGGATGTCTTCATTCAGGCTGATTTGTAACCTCTTGATATTCCTGCTGGCTCAGATTACAGATCCCGAACTCTGAAGTTGTAAGGCCAGGTGTAGAGGTTCGTGCCTTAAGCTCAGCTCTTAGGAGGCAGAGGCAGTGCAGTCTCTGTGATTTTGAGGCCAGTCTGGACTCTCATAAAACCCTGTCTCAAAAAGCAGTTTTTTAAACATGTATTTATTTATTCATTTTGTATGAGGATAAGTGGGTGTGGCACCCACATGGTCATCAGAGGACAGCTTGCAGAAGTCACATCTCTGTTTGGGTTCCAGGGACCAGACTCAGGTCATTTGGCTTGGCAGCAGGCACCCTTACTTTCTCAGCCCTCTCAGAAAACTGTAAAACAGTTTTGTAGTGAGGCTGGAGAGATGGCTCAGCAGTTAAGATCTATCTGCACTTCCAGAGGACCCAGGTTCAATTCCCAGCACCCACATTACAGCTTACAACTGTCTATAACACCAGCTTCAGGAGATCTGATGTCGTTTTCTGGCCTTGAGGGCACTACCCTTGATTGATGCACCTATATACATGCAGGTGAAACACCCATACACATAAAATAATAATAATTTAAAACACAAAACAGTTCTATGTTAAAGAAGCAAGTGCAAGTTACACTCACCATACATATGGATACCTTGTAAAAACAGAAAGTTCATAGGCTAAGCAGTAGTGTCTGTAGCATGTTTTGGAGTTGGCAACTGTTGTCTTTTGAATAGAACTATCTTTAGTGTGGCCATCTCTACCTCCCGGGTGGTGGTGCCTTAGATTCCTACATGAGCAAGCCAAAGTCCAGTGAAAACAGCAAAACAAACCCCTGGACTGGTCAGAACCCAAGTGCAAGCTTTTAAGTAAACACTCACCCTTAGCCAGCCAAATGTTTCTTTGTTTGGTTCCCATGAATATCTTACAATTCTCTCCTTTGTCCCCTGGCTCAAGAAAAGCACTGGACTACTGGAGTCTAGTGTGCCCCAAGTAAAGGTCTGCTCTGTTCAAATAAACTCATTAAATTGTGGTTTCTTTTTTTTTTTTTTCTTTTTCTTTTTTTGGTTTGGTTTAGTTGTGGGTTTTTGTTTTTTTTTTCTTTTTTTGTTTGTTTGTTTTTTTTGTTTTTTGAGACAGCTCTGGCTGTCTTGGAACTCACTCTGTAGACCAGGCCGGCCTCCAATTGCCTCTATATTCAGAGTGCTGGGATTAAAGGTGTATACCACCACCACTTGGCTTTCCTTGTGTTCTTTTTCTTTTTTAAGACAGTGTCTTTCCGTGTAGTTCAGGCTGGCTTCAAACTCAAATACCGCCTTACCCTCCCAAGTCCAAAAATTGCTGGCATTGGCCACTGTGCCCCATTTATGCAGTCAGGAATTAAATCTAGACCATGGTTCAAATTTGTTCATTCTAGGCAGGCAGTCTGCCAACCAAGCGACACTGTCAGCCCCAAGGTTTACTTTTTTTTTTTTTAAAGATTTTATTTATTATGTATACAACATTCTGCTTCCATGTGTACACCAGAAGAGGGCACCAGATCTCATAATGGATGGTTGTGAGCCACCATGTGGTTGCTGGGAATTGAACTCAGGACCTCTGGAAGAGCAGTCGGTGCTCTTAACCTGTGAGCCATCTCTCCAGCCCCTACTTTTTTTTTTTTAATTACTTGATACGGATGAGTGTTTGTGGGTGTGCATGTATGTGTACCACACGCATGAAGTGCCTGCAGAGGCTGGAAGTGGAGTTACAACTGGACTAGTGTGTGAGCTATCATGTGGTCGCTGGGAACCCAAACTAGGTCTTCTGGAAGAGCAGTAAGTACTCTTAACCTCTGACTTACCTGTTCAGTCCCAACATTTATTACTTTTAGCTTAAGTAAATAAATCATACTTTGTTTCTTTTGCAGTGTACTCACTGATGACATGAAACACATATTAGAGCTACATAAGTTGATAATGAAGTCACAGGAGGTAAGCTGGCACATGGGGGCATTACATGTTTTTGTGTGCTCTCATGATTTTAATGATTTTGTATGACACAAAATTGAGATGTCCAGCCAGGCAGTGGTAGCACACGCCTTTAGTCCCAGCACTCGGGAAACAGAGGCAGGAGGATCTCTGTGAGTTTGAGACCAGCCTGGTCTACAAGAGCTAGTTCCAGGACAGCCTCCATACTGTCCTCCACACATACTCCTCTGTGAACTCCAACAGGGTTCACAGAGAAACCCTGTTTGGGGGAAAAAAAAAATTGAGATGTCCAATGCAACTGTGTGTCTGCAGATTGCTCTCCTTAGGTTGTTTTTATCATAGAACTTTTTTTTACTGAGGTTACAAATTATCAACATAATTTAAGTGACTACTTTCTTCCTTTGGCTTTGTGGAAAAAGGGGAGTAGAAAATCCCACTTTAGACTAGGTGAGGTGTCTCTGCATATGCCTGTGATACTGACACTTAGGAGGCAGAGATGGGACCAGGAATTCAGTCACTCTTAGTTCCATAGTGAGTTAGGCTAGCCTGAGCTATTTGAGAGATAGTTGGGTGTAGTGGAACAAGCTTTGCCTTTAATCCCAGCATGCAGAGTGAGTTCAGGATGAGCTACATAGTAGACTTGTTTCAAAATAAAACAAACAAAAACAAAGATAAGGAAAAGGGGGAAATTGGAGCTGAAGAGAATCAGATTATGTGAGACTCAGTGATGTACTATTGATTTGTCATGGAGTGACGTGCCTTAATTTTCATTTTCATAAACAGGAGTCTTCGGAATTAGAGGAAAAACTGCTTGACGTTAGAAAGAAGAGACTTCGTATGTAGAATGAGTTTACAATTCTTAGTGTGTGTGTGTGTGTGTGTGTGTGTGTGTGTGTGTACACGTACAAATAGACACATGCGAATTGTCTGAGGCACTCATGAGGGGGTTGGTGGACAACCACTAAGGGTGGGTTCTTACTGGGTGGCTGTGGTGGTGCACGCCTTTAATCCCAGCATTTAGGAGGCAGAGGCAGGCGGATCTCTGTGAGTTCAAGGCCAGCCTGGTCTACAGAGTGAGTGCCAGGATAGGTTCCAAAGCTACACAGAGAAACCCTGTCTCGGAAAAACAGAAAAACAAACAAACAAGCAAAACAGTCAGTTCTTTCCTTCTGCCACATCAGGTCTCACGCTTGGGAGCAAAGACCCATCTCATTAGCCCTTTTTTTTTTTTGTTTTTTCAAGACAGGGTTTCTCTGTGTAGCCCTGGCTGGCCATGGAACAATTCAGAGATCCACCAAGGTATATCCTTTCAGTGAATGGAAAACTGAAAGTAGATAAAAACATTTATGAGAACCAACCCCCAAGGCCTCGGGGGTTAACACTCAGTTGTTAGAATTTGTCCACCATGCAAGAAGCTATAATTTTGGACCAGGCATTCTGGCACACACATGTAATCCCAGCACTTCAGAGAGATAGGAGGATCAGGAATTCAAAGCCAGCCTGAGCTATGTGAAACCCTATAACAAGAGGCCATGAGAGTCTGTTGAGGGGGGTCTCAAGAATTTATTTAGGAACAGGATAGGGACAAACACTCATTGATACAGAATCAATTAGACGCCTCCGCTGATTGGCTGCCTTTGTCCAGTCTTTCCACCATGGGTGAAGAACACCAACAGCAAGCCCCCTGTTCTGCTCCAACCTCCCAAACTCTCGAGATCAAAGGAGCAGTTACCCTATCCCTCAGCTTTTAAGTTGTCACATCAGCAGCCAAGAAGCCACGCCCTAAGGCTGGTACCCAAAGCTATTGGTAGAATGAGTTTCCACAACAAGACCCTGTCTCAAAAACACAGATTTTAGAGATGGCCATCTGCTCTTCCAGGGTGCCCAGGTCTGATTCTCAGCACCCACCACAGCTCATAACCATCAGTAACTTCAGTCCCAGGAAACCCATCTCTCTGTCCTGGCCTCTATGAGTACTACACACACTTGGTACATAGATCTACAATAAGGCAAAACATCCATATACAGGGCTGGAGAGATGGCTCAGAGATTAAGAGCACTAACTGTTCTTCCAGAGGTCCTGAGTTCAATTCCCAGCAACCACATGGAGGCTCACAACCATCCGTTATGAGATCTGGTGCCCTCTTCTGGTGTGCAGATATACATGGAAGCAGAATGTTGTATACATAATAAATAAATAAAAATCTTTAAAAAAAAAACCCATATACATAAAAGTAAAATAGTTTCTTGACTGAAATAACCAGGAAGTACTCTTTCATGTCTTTGTTTATAAAGTTGTCCTATAGGTCTTGGGAACACATGCCTTTAGGTAGGTAAGTCTACATAGTGAGTTCAGGCCAGCCTGGGATACATAGAGAAACCCTGTCTTTAAAAACAAACAAAAAAGCTGGGCATTGGGATTAAAGGCATAAACACGCCTTTAATCCCAGCACTCGGGAGGCAGAGGCAGAGGATATCTGTGAGTTCGAGACCAGCCTGGTCTACAAGAGCTAGTTCCAGGACAGCTTCCAAAGCCACAGAGAATCCCTGTCTCAAAAAACCAAAAACAAACAAACAAAAAAAACATGCCAGGTGGTGGTGGCACACCTTCAGTCCCAGCACTGTGAGGCAGAGGTAGGCCATATAATACTGTTTTACTTTTAACCTAACAGAAATAAAACAAACGTCAAGAAGTATGCTTTTAGAAATACAAACTGAGAAGAGCAAGCAGAAAAAGGATTTGGACAATATGGAAAATTCCGACGTGATAAAGACCATGCAAAAAAAACTACAGATGGAGATAAAGATTACTACAGTTATTCAGCATGTGTTCCAGGTAACATTTCTATAAATTAGGAACAGAGGTAGCTGAACATGATGGCACACACCTATAATCTGAACACTTGGGAGAGAAAGACAGAATGATCAGGAATTCAAGACCATGACTCAAAAAACCAAAAAAAAAAAAAAAAAAAAAAAAGCCAGAAAAGGAGAGTTAGTTCATTGATTAGGAGCACTGGCTACTCCTCCAGAGGACTCAGGTTCAATTCCTAGTACTTATATAGCACTCATTACTACTTATAACTCTAGCCTCTAGGGATCTTATCTTTTCTGGATCCATGGCAATAGCCCTGGTGAGCAGACAGGCATGTAGATAAAAACAAACAAACAAAAAACATACATATAAAAGTAACTACGAGGCCAGCCTGGTCTCCAGAGCGAGTGCCAGGATAGGCTCCAAAGCTACACAGAGAAAACCTGTCTTGAAAAACCAAAAAAATAAAAAATAATTTAAAAAATTAAAATTAAAAAAAATAAAAGTAACTAATTCAAAATGACAGAAAAAAAATGTTCCCTTTTTTTTTGGGGGGGGATGATTCAGACAGGGTTTCTCTGTGTAGCCTTCACTGTCCAAGTTGGCCTCAAACTCACAGAGATACACCTGTCTCTTCCACCCAAGTGCTAGGATTAAAGGCGTGTGTCACCACTGCTTGTCAAGAATGTCCCTTCTATAGGACAAAATTTTTAGTATTTTTGTACGTAGTGCCATAACACTTTCTAAAATTTGTCTAAATATCATGCAATAAATAATTTACTATCTTTGAGCCATCGTTTATCAAAAGGTAATGACCAGAATTCTCATTAATTAGGATCCTAATGATTTCTTCATTGTCTGCCACAAGTGTTTTTCACTGTTTTCAAAGGTTTAGAATGTTGATGAACTAAACTCTTTTTCCTCTTTTGAAAATAAAATGTATTAGTTATGGTTTCTGTTTCCCCAGAGAAGGATGAAACTGCACACTAGCAGTGCACAGTTAGCCTGACCCTGGCAACAGAACTTTGCCTGCAGTCTGAGGGACACTGCAGAAATTACTAATGACTAAAATCTATCCAGGGAACCCAGAAGTGAACACTGGAAATACTATCTAGTGTCATGTGAAGCGAGGCTGCCACTGTTAAAAGTAGAAAACTGAGGATGAAGTACTGTTTCCTCTTGGTCATACTAGTAGATGCTCAGTAATAATGGTATCAGTGCAAGGATGCTGGGGATATCGCTCAATTGATAGAGTGTTTACCTGGCAGCCACAAAGACCTGGGTCCCCCGCCCAAGTGACCTGGGCATATTGGTAGATGTTACAATAAATCTTTCCACCAAAAGCCGTTGAGCCCCACTGCCACGTGTGCGCTTTATGCCAGCTGCCGGCCCGAGTTAGGGCCCAAATTAATACACAGAAACTTGTATTGGGTACAAATGCTGCTTGGCCAATGACTAGGATTCTCATCTGTTAGCTCAGTCTTAATTATCATAAATCTGTATATTTTATAAGACTTATCGGACGCCTTCCATTGGCGCCCTCCCATGCCAGTGGATCACATGGCACTGCTGGAGGGGGGGGACACTTCCTGTTTCTCCTTGCTTAAATATGAGTCACCTTGCTATGTTACTTCCTGCCTGGATCACTACTTCTCTAATACATTTCCTAGAATCCTCTTTGACTCCTAGTCCCGTCTAACTTGCTGCCTCATTGGCCAAACAGTACTTTATTCAACAATCAATAAGATAAACATACACAGAAGTACATTTCCTATCATCTCCTCTTTTCTGTCTAAATAAAAAGAATAACTTATCTTTTATAATAACTGAAGAAAACTATAACCATAACTATCTGTCTTTAACTCTATCAAAGACCACAGAAGGATAATATATAAACTCTAGAATTGACAGGACATCTCGCTACCTGGACCGTCACCCAAAGTTCCTCTGTAACATGGGAGCATCCATCTTCAGCCCATACGCCCATGGGCTGGCATGTGCCCATAAGTGTGTGTGGCAGACTTCTTCAGGTAGATACTTGTAATCCCAGCACTGAGTAAGTGGAGGCAGGAAAATCAGAAGTTCAATGTCATCTTCAGCTGCCCAGTTGATGCATAGCAAGTTCAGTGCCAACCTGGGCTACGTGGAACCTGTCCAGGAAAAAAATCAGGAAAGGATTTGTTAAAATCTTGTTACTTTAAGCACTTAGAATTTTTCTTTTTAATTGCAGGGCCTTATTTTGGGAAGTAAAACCAACTGGGCAGAGGATTCTGCCCTCAAGGAAATTGTGCTACAGCTGGAGAAGGATCTCAACACAATCTAATAAGAATCCTGCTCTGGCATTGGAACGAGTTTGTGCCCACTCTGCCATTTAAATAGCAGAGTTTGTGGGAACCATTCTGATGCTTCAGTTCTAGGGCTTGGGTTGATGATATGACATGAAATCTCCTGTTTGAAATACAATCACTAAAGTGACTGGCATACTCTGCAGGAGTCTAAACACTGTAGCGTTGGAAAGAAGGCATCTGGTCCAGCTGCCATTGAATGTGGACATCTTCACAACCATTTCCCTTTCGGCCTGCTTTTACGCATTGGTTTGTCAACCAGCACATTGGAAAAACATCCAAAGTGTAAAGGGTTGTGATTGTTTAAGTATGGTTGTAGGTTGTAACTTTTTCTTTTTTTCCCCCTTCTCTGTTTAGCATGTATTTTACTTTTATAAGTTTATGAATAAAAAGGATAAATGTTACCATCTTACTAATTAAAAAAGAAAATTTATAGTGGTTAAGAACACTGGCTGTTCTTGTTACAGAGGACCCAGGTTTAGTTCTCTGTACCCACATGGCTGCTCACAGCCATCTGCAACTCCAGTTCCAGAGGATCTGACATCATCTTCTGGCCTCAGCCAGGTAGCAGGCATGCATGTGGAGCATATATGTACATGCAGGCAAACACACATACACATAAAAAACCAAATCTTTAAAAAAATTAAAAATTGCCATTTTATAGACTCTGTGTTCTATTTTTGGATATCCTGAGTATTTGGAGGTTGTGATGGTTCGTGTTAAATATCTGCCTGACAAAAGCTATAGTCATCTGGGAGAAGAGTCTGTGGCATGCCTGTTGGGGATTATCTTTTTTTTTTTAAGATTTGTATTTATTTATTATGAAAGCTTGGCCCTAGCTTAGACTTGTTCCCAACTAGCTCTTAAAACTTAAATTAGCCCATTTACATTAATTTAACTTGTGCCACATGGCTCATTACCTCTCCTCAGAACCATACTTCTACTTCCTCTGGGTCTGGCAGGTGAATCTCCTGTGCCCAGAGTTCCTGTCTCTCACCAGAAGCCCTTCCTATCCTCTCTCCTGTGTAGCTATTGGCCATTCAGCTCTTTATTAAACCAATCAGAAGGTGCCTTAAGCAGGTGAAGAAAGACAGAGACACTTTGTAACTATAAGTCTTTCTGCCAAGCTGCCCCAAGCCCTGCTTCCATGTGGGCGCTTTCTGTCAGGCCACCCAAGTTCTGCCCGCTGCCACGTTAAGGTCCCAAGTAACACAGAGAGACTTTTATTAGGTACAAATGCTGCTTGGCCAATGACTAGGATTTCTCATCTGCTAGCTCAGTCTTAAGTATCATCCATAATCATAAGACTTATCTTATGGAGGACACCTTCCAATGGCGTCCTCTTCCCGGGTCACATCATAACTGCAGAGCAGAGAGCAGGAGGAAGAGAGAAAAGGAGCGACTTCCTTCTTGTCCTTGCTTATATGTGAGTCTGTCTGCTGTCACTTCCTATTTGGATCACAAGACTTCTTTTTACAACATTTCCCAGAATCCTCCTCGACTCCTAGTCCCGCCTAACTTGCTGCCTCATTGGCCAAATAGTGCTTTATTCAACAATAAGATAAACATACATAGAAGTACATTCCCCATCACTTTTTCACACAGTGTACAAAAAGATTATCCCAGCAAGCTGGAATGATGGCTCAGTAATTAAGATCACTAGCTGCCCTTCCAGAGGACCCAGGTTCAATTCCCAGTGCCCTGTGGTGGCTCACAACTGTAACTCCATTTCCAAGGGATTCAATGCCTTCTAGCTCCCATGGGTACCAGGCATACATCTACTATGAACATAGACAAAATATCTGTAGCGCCTGCACTACAACACTTCCACAGTATAGGGTGAGGGGCTTTATTCCAACAAGAGTGGGGGCTTATATACCAGTCAGCAGGAATGGTGAAAAACTACCCAGATAACAAGTTCAGGTTCCCAGGCCCATCAGGCAATCCTGAATGGGTGAACAACAGGATAACAGGAACTTGCACTCAGGCCTTCAAGGAAGGAAGAAAACAGGATGTACCTGCTAGGAAAACTCCTAGTCACAAGCTGGTCAGCAGACCCCTATGGGGGAAGGGCCCAACAAGTCCCCCTGTTATATATACATATAAAATGAACGTCTGTCTTAGGTTGCCCAGGACATCAACATCTGCTTTACCCATCATTGAAAAGCCTGCCCAGGCCCCGCAGACCCTCTGGCTTAGGTTAGCAGACATCCCCTAAGTCTTACCCGTCATTGACTGCTCACTTGTCCTGCAGGCCCAGCCAGACCTGCGCTGAGGGGTTATCTGCTGCCAAGGAAAGCATGATTTGCTTGGTTTAAAAATGGCGCTGGGTTTGCCACCATCCTATGTGGCAAAGGCAGACTAGGGCTAAATTGGCACTGCCCAGGGCTATAATTCTGGGGGCCATCAGCCTACTCCATTCCTTTGTTAACTGGCCTGTTAGCTGCAGTCCCCTTAAGAGGGAGTCCCTAGAAAGGTAAGGCATCCTGGTCTTAATAATTAGAGTAGCCAATTGAGTTGTGTGAAGATTTAAAGTGCCCATGGACAAATTGTAATTTACCAAAAGATGGCACATGCGTTACATCCATCTGCCACATGTGATTGGGCAAAAGGCCTCGAGGATTAACTCCCAAGTTAGGCACAGGAAGAAATTCTACACAAAGAAGGCAATCCTTAACTATTTGAACAGCTTGTTCCTTAGTTATCCCAGTATGAAAGCTTAAGGACCCTGCGCTGAGATGAAAACGCTTATGTAAGGATTGTGCTCTAGTGAGCTCTTGTGAAACTGCAATGATTTGAGTATACCTGTCAGCCATGCAATTTCCTTCGATGAGGGGTCCTGGCAAAGGGGTATGGGCCCTAAGATGTCCCACAAATACAAGTTCACTCCATTGCCATAGCAGACCCTGATTCTGCAACAAACTCTCTTGTACTCTGGAGATGGGGGTAACATAGGCAGCCGTCTCCAGAGGTTGGACAATATGAGCAACGTATGGACTATCGGTATAGATGTTTAGTGCCCCCGTGGGGAAGAGCTGTAGAGCCATGGCCAAGGCTAAGAGTTCGGCCATTTGGACAGAAGCTGCAGTGATTCTGGCTGTCTTAATGGGAAAAGATACTGTTAGACCCCCGAAAACTCAAGTATCCGGGGTCCCAGGCCACGTTCGCGGTCACCCCAATCACCAGGCGGATTCGAGAGCTTGTTGCAAACTGCACGAGGCTTTATTGTAATTTAACGAGCTAACCCCATGTTAGCTCGGGTCTTTCACCCACCCTCCATGGCAGACAGCTAGAAAAGACGGTTTGAAGCTGCTGCGCATAGATCTTTATAGGGCAGCGTAAGGGGAGTGTCTAGGGGTACGCACAGGCTCACGATTGGTGTGCCTCCAGGATTGGAGGGCTTGCCCTGTGTTGATTGGTCAACTGGTTGTTATGGCTCATAGGCCCTCCCAGGGTGGTTGCCATGCTCTCTACGTCATTGCTGTGCCCTTGTCCGTAAAGCACATCCAGGGTCGTAAAGCATCGCGCCACCAGCTAACTTCTGATTGGTTCCCTGTCACGAGACAGGATTCTGACTTTCTAGTGTCTAGGGCAAGGTCATAGAAACACGTGTTCGACCGTTATGGCTGCCAAAAGGGAAGCCGGTTCCTTCAATACAACTACAGCTGTACCCTTTGAAGAACCATCTGTGAAAACCACACGCCCCTTGGATTGTAGGCTGAGAGACTACAATCTTTGGAAAAATCAAAGGATGTATCTTAAAAAAGGAAACCAAATTATTGGATGGGTAATGGTTGTCAAAATCACTCTGGGTAGCAGAGAGAAAAATGGCCCAATCACAGCTATTATTTTGTAGCCACTCTAATGGGACAAAGGTGTAACAATTTGATCCGGCTCCCTACCAAAAGTTTGTAAGGCAACCTTTTGTGCTTTCAATAGGAGTGTAACTATAGCTTGGAGATAGGATACCACTGATTTAGATGGGGAGGCTTGAGAATGAACCCAAAGAATAGGATTCTCTTGCCAAAAAACTCCCGTAGGGCATGAGCAGAGCAAAATACTAAGAATTTTAAAAGCTGGGCATAATCTATATAATCCAAATGAGCCTCTTCTAAGGCCTTTTCAATTAAATGGATACACTCCCGACCTGCTGTAAGTAGTAAGGACTCTAGGAGAGTTGGGATCTGAATCACCTTGTAAAATATCAAAAAGAGGTTTAACCTGTCCAGTAGTAATTTTTAAACTAGGTCTGATGCAATTGATATCTCCCAGAAGCTTTTAGAAATCATTTAATGTTTGAAGGGTGTCCAGTCGAAGATTAATCTTTTGAGGGCGTACCCCATTATGAAGCAAGCCATGTCCTAGATAATGATATAGAAACTCCTTTTGTACCTTCTCTGGTGCTATTTGTAAGCCAGCCAATCCTAAGGTGGTCTGAAGATCCCCAAAGGCAGATAACAATAGCTTTTCTTTTGGTGCAGCCAACAATATATCGTCCATATAATGAATTATATACAATTGAGGATATTTTTGTCTGACTGGCTCTATAGCCTGAGAAATGTAAACTTGACACATGGTAGGGCTATTAGCCATGCCTTGAGGCAAAACTACCCACTGATATCTCTTATAAGGCTCTCTTAAATTTAAAGATGGAACACTGAAAGCAAAGCGCTGACAATCAGGGGAAGGCAGAAGGGACAATATGATCGGCAATGAGTTGCTCCTGGACCAGGCATGAGCAGCCTCCAACTTTACTTTAGATAGGGGCCATTGTTCTACCCAAACGGGTTCATCATTTTTCCAGGTGATAGGAATTGGAGGTATGTGAGGCTGCAGAACAATGGCCCCCATTAAAAATGCCCCAATCCTCTCCGGTCTCCAGGCAATCTCTGCACTGGGGGTTTATCAGATACAAGCAGGGGATCACCCTGTAAATTCTTTCCAATCCCTCTTCCTGGGCAATAGCCTTGCTCTCTAAGCATGTGCTGCACAGGAGGTGTGGTCAGTACGGCCCCTATGGTTTCTAGGATATCTCTGCCCCGCAGATTGATCGGGATGTGAGGCAAAATGAAGGACTAAAATATTCCAGAATGTCCCTCATTGTCTTTTCATGTTAGTAGACGGGAACTTTTACTAGTTGACTTCACTAGGCCTATACCCTGTAAGCTACTATCTGATTCTTGCAGGGGCCATGCCTTGGGCCAATGGTTGAGGGAAATGACAGACATGTCTGCACCCATGTCCAAAAGCCCCTGAAAGGTCTGTCCTTCAATAGTCAGGGTCATCAAGGGTCTGGACTCCAGAGTGGACACCCAACATGCCATAGGTCCCGTAGATCCAAACCCCCTTCTCCTCTTACAGGCTTAAGGAAGGGGTTATTAGTGGTAAATTTAGGGGACAGAACTAACTGAGCAATTCTAGCTCCTTGGGGTATAACAGTGACTCCCTTGTCAGCTTCCACCATTATTTTGATCTCTCCTTCAGTATCTTCATCAATCACTCCCGGAATGACCCTAACTCCCTGAAGTAGAGCACTACTTCCTAAAATCAACCCAATTGAGCCCAGTGGTAAAGGGCCTTTAACTCCCAGGCCCAAAGCTTGGGGTCCCATCTGAGGGGTCAATACTGCTCTGGAGGAGGAGCAGAGGTCCAGTCCTGTGCTTCCTGGGGTACCTCTGACAAGGTCCTGGATACAAAGGGGTTCTTCCGGGGTAGGACCTGAATAGGGTGGGAAACAGGTGTATCTAGGGCTCCGTACACCTGGGAATAAGGGGGCCCAGAGTGGATCCCGACTCCCATTTCCTGGAAGTGGCAGAGGGTTACCCTCTACATCAGTCTTTGATCTACACTTATTGCCCCAATTATGTCCCTCTTTACATCGGGGACAAAGACCTGGCCCTGGGCGAGGAGGTGCAAAAGAGTCTTCAACGGGACAATTTTTCTTAAAGTGACCCCCTTGCCCACATCCAAAACATGTCTTAAATCTGGCCCCCCTACTGATTCTCTTATTACCCTGCATGGCAGAAGCGATAACTTGTCCCATAATGTGGTGTCCATCTCTATCTCTACAAATTCGAATATAATCATTGAGGCTTCTGGTCTTATGAGGCTGTAAAGCCTCCTTGCAGTACTTGTTGGCACTTTCAAAAGCTAATTGTTTTACTATAGGCATGGCATTATCGGCATCCCCAAACATGCGCCCTGCAAGTTGCAGGAGCCGATCCACAAACTCAGAATAGGGTTCAGATGGTCCCTGAAGGACCTTAGAAAGTTGGTCTCCTGCAGCCTTATTAGGTAAGGCTTTCCATGCTCGACCAGCAGCCGCTGAGATCTGTGCATATACAGCAAGGTCATAAAGAATCTGCTGGCCTAGACCTGCATAGGCTCCCGTACCAGTAAGCATTTCTAAGTTCCTTCCTGGGAAACCAGCAGCTGTGTTGCGCTGCGCTGTTTGATTACAAAGTTCTTGGTATTCACCCCTCCCGATCAAATAATCTCCCCCGACAGCGTAGCTCGACATATTGCTGCCAATCACTGGGGGTGCAATTCAAGGCCGCAAAAGATTAAAAAATAGCCAGAGTAAAAGGGGCATGAGGCCCGTATGCCACAACTGCCTCCTTTAGTTGTTTTATATCTTTAAAGTTAAGAGGGGCATGCTCTCTCTGACTCTGGCCTTGGGGATTAATTGTCTCTATAACTGGGAATATCACTCCACCCCTCTGCTCTTCAGGAGGGGCTGAAGGAAGACAGAAAGAGCTAGAATGCTCGGGATTACGAGCAGGGGGACGAGGCTCATGGGGGCATCTCCTAAGCTTAGGCTTTAATTTGAGGATGTGCTTCTCCAATTGAAGTGCTTCACCTTCCTCAGTCTCATCCCCTGAAGAGGAGAGAGAGGACTCAGAGGAAGAAACATCAGAAGCTTGGACTGACATAACAGACTCTTTGTCCTGAGCCTCTGCAAGGGCAGCTTTGGTTTCCTCAACCTGCTCTTTCACCCCCACATTATCATTAAGAAGTGCTTCCTTGACTTGACGCCACAGAGAAAAAGTAACAATTGATATGACATTTGCCCCTTCTTTTTGTAATGTCCCTAGTAGGTCTCCCTTCACCTGCTCCCAGTCAGGGATATTAAGGTCACCAGAGACCAAAAACCAAGGGCTGACCTCATGTACAGTTTTCAAGAAGCCTTTTGCTGTCTTATGTTTGATACTGGTGCCCTGCTTTTTTAACAACTAGACCAGTTGGTCCCCCATAAGAGAGTAAGAACTAGCAGCACCCATGTTCAATACACCCGCTCCTTACCTTATTGAAAATGCTGGCCAGCCTTCATGGGTGATCCTTCAGCGTCTTCCCTTCTTTCCCTATCTCAGTGGGACCTCCACTTGTAGCGCCTGCACTACAACATTTCCACAGTATAGGGTGAGGGGCTTGAGGATTTAAATAAAGACAAGACAGCAGGTCTTTCTTGCAGGAAGAATTCCCTTTATTCCAACAAGAGTGGGGGCTTATATACCAGTCAGCAGGGATGGTGAAAAACTACCCAGATAACAAGTTCAGGTTCCCAGGCCCATCAGGCAATCCTGAATGGGTGAACAACAGGATAACAGGAACTTGCACTCAGGCCTTCAAAGAAGGAAGAAAACAGGATGTACCTGCTAGGTAAGCTCCTAGTCACAAGCTGGTAAGCAGATCCCTATGGGAGAAGGGCCCAACAAATAACCATACACATAAAATAAAAATCAAAAAATAAGGAGTCAGGCAGTGTTGGCTCACACTTTTAATCCCAGCACGTGGCAGGCAGAGGCAGGTAGATCTCTGTGAATTCAATGTCAGCCTGGTCTACAGAGTGAGTTCCAGGACAGCCATTGCTACACAAATAAAGAACATCCATGCCAGCATGATTACAAGTTTGCTGTGTTTCTGATTTCCTGATGTTAATTAACATCTGGCACTCCCAGGAGACGTCTTAGGATTAGAGACTTGCAGGGTTTATTTTTGTGTAAACGCTGTTCCAGGATGCTCCTGCCTCGTTTTGTTCTTACAGTCATTTAAAAAACAAAGCTAATTTGAATCAATTAGCTTTATTGTAATTTAACGAGTTAACCCCATGTTAGCTCGGGTCTTTCACCCACCCGCCATGGTGGACGGCTAGAAAAAGACGGCTCCTTGGGTCTCCCAAAAGATCTTATAGGGCAGCGTAAGGGGAGTGGCTAGGGGTACGCACAGGCTTACGCACAGGCTCACGATTGGTGTGCTTCCAGGCTTGGAGGGCTTGCCCTGTGTTGGTCAACTGGTTGTTATGGCCCATAGGCCCTCCCAGGGTGGTTGCTATGCTCTCTACGTCATTGCTGTGCGCTTGTCCGTAAAGCACACCCAGGGTCGTAAAGCATAGCGCCACCAGCTCCGATTGGCTCCTTGTCACGAGACAGGCATCTGACTTTCTAGTGACTAACTTCTGATGGGTTCCTTGTCACGAGACAGGCATCTGACCTCTACGTGACCAAGGTAGGTTTATGGCAAGCACGTGTTCGGCTGTTATGGCTGCCAAAAGGAAGCTGGTTCCTTCAGCTTCAAACTCACAGGCATCCCCCTGCCTCTGCCTTCCAAGAACTGGGATTAAAAGAGTGTGACATCACCACCCAGTGTATTTGGACATTTGCTCTCCAGCTGATGGCTTGATGTTTTGGAAGGTTATAGAATTTTAATTTATTTTTAATGTTTTTTAGATTTAATGTGTATGAATGCTTTACCTGCATATATGTATGTATACCACAAGCATGCCTGGTGCCCTTGAAGTTCAGAAGATGTCATCAGATTGAAAGACCCCTGTCCCTTAGCCCTTTCTTTCTCAAGTTTGTCTCCTCTTCCTCCTGTTGGCGGCTTCCCCGATCCCCACCCCCGGCGGCCTTTCCCCGCCACCCGCCGCACACACGGCCCGAGAACAAGCACCGGGTGGGCCGGCCTGAGAATGAGCACCAGGTGGGCCAGCCGGAGAACGAGCACCAGGTGGGTCGGCACGAGAACAAACACCGTGTGAGCCGGCCTGGAGCCCGGCCCCTGAGCCCCCGCCCGAAGAGAAACACTCCGTCCCAAGGTCTCCGCCCCCAAGGTCAGCCATCAGGAAGGGGGGGGGAATTGAGTCTGCTGTACCAGACACCAGACACCAGACCTTGAGAATATGCTGATCTGGAATGGCTCTGTGTCTCATTTGAACCATCCAATAGAAATAATTCTGTATTTCGCCTCATTTGAAAGACTCTATGTTTCACCTCATTTGAATAACTCTGTACTTTGCCTCATTTGAATAACCCTGTATAGCGCCTCATATACATTGACCAATGGGAATAGCTCTGTACAATGCCTCATTAGAATTATCCAATAGAATCCCTGCTCCTAGCTTGCGCCTTTTTCCCTATATAAGGACCCCTTTCCCTTGGCTCGGCGCGCTTAGCCACACAGAAGCTAAGTCGCCCCGGGTACCCGCGTCTCCAATAAAGCCTCTTGTTTTTGCATCCAAGTTCGTGGCCTCGCTGATTCCTGGGTGTGGGTCTCCCTCTACGAAAGTACCTCTTCGGGGGGTCTTTCATTATCTCCTGGAACGAGTTAGGAATGGTTGTGAACCACCATGTGGTTGCTGAGAAATAAACCAAAGTCTTCTGCAATAACACCCAGTGCTCATGGTCACTGAGCCATCTCTCCAGCCCAAGTTGTGTTTTCAAGAGGTGAAACGGTTATGGAGGACCTGTATTAGAACCAGCCTTGAGATTTATAGTCTGTCCCTACTTCCTACGGGTTCTCTGGTTCCTGTAGATGTGATACCAAATGCCTCACACTCCTCCCTCCATACCTGCCCTGCCAGCATGAACCATATTCCCCCAAATAAATAATCCCCTCTTCCCTTAGATATTTCTTGCTAGGTATTCAGTCAGAGCAACATGGAAAGTATCCAATGCAGGTGCTGTCTTGTGACATTCTTAGCTTTAGGGTTGGTGGTAGCTAGTGGTCTGATAATTAACGCATTCCAAAGATTTACCTAGTAGTTTAAAACATGTTATTTCAGACACAGATATAGGTGATAATGGCTTTTAGTGTGACTAAAAACCTCAGATAATTTTGGCGTTCCAACTCTCAACAAACCATGCAGGTTCTGGTTCAAAAGGCTGCAGAATCTTGAACATGGTTTAACTTTCATAGGAGACTTCAGTTCATACTTGAGATGGAATATCTAAGTGGATGCTTCCAGAAGTTCAAAAATCTGACTTCTCAGACCTCAGAACTCCCAGCCTACAGAGCATCTGTCCCTTTAAAGGCCAGAGTCCTCCCTTTACCCTTCCTTTCAGCACACAGTTGACCAGAAGCTACTTAATCACACATGCCACCCAACCCTGCAGCCATTCTGATAACAAATTGGAAAGGAGAATACGCTAAGGAGAGTGAGAGCGGACGTGCACAGGCGGGAGGCAGAAAATGACTATGCAACTGGATTTTAAGGATGTTTTATTTTGAGGAGCCTTGGCATGAGATTGGATCAAAAGGTGTTCTGTGTGGGTATCTGCCTTGAAATACAAGATTAACACTGCCCAAGACCCCAAGGTTTGGTGCACATTTACTGATACAGTGACAACTTCTAGATGCCCAAATAAATTACCCAACACTGAGCTAAACTAAAACACCTAGATTGCTGTAGTGACTGTGGAAGAAGAGATTGAAAAGTCTAAAGGAGTAGTTCTCAATCTCCAGTCTGCAAGACCCTTTCACAGGGGTCACTTCAGATATCCTGGATATCAGATATTTACAGTATGATTCATAACAGTTATAATTATGAAGTAGCAATGATTAATTTTGCGTTGGGGAGCTGTATGGAGAGCAGCATGAGGAACGTATTAAAGGGTTGCAGCATTGGGAAGGTTGACAACCACTGGCTTAGAGAGTGCTAGGGATATATATCATAGAGTGCCTGCCTGGCATGCATGAGGCCCTCAAGTCAAACCTTAGTACCATGTAAACCATGCTTTGTGGTGCATTCCTGTAATCCCAGCACTCACGAGGAGCAGACAGGAGGACAGAAATATCAAAGCCATGCTCACTTGTTTGAGACCAACCTAGGCTACATGAGATCCTATCTAAAAAACAAAGCCCAGGGAGGGCCTGGAGACAATTCAGTTAAGAGCAGTGGCTGCTCTTCTAGAGGGCCTGGGTTTGATTTCCAGCACATAACCATCTGTAACTCTAATTCCAGAGAAATCTGATGTCCTCTTCTAGCTTCCATGGGCACAAGTGGATCATAGATGTACTTAGACCCCCTAACCTTAGCACATCTGACACCAAGATGGAAGTACCATTTAGGCCTTGGAACCCAGCATGAAGGTGGCCCCACCTGCCAAAACAAAACAAAGCAAAACAAAAGGAGAACAAAGACCTGATCTATCAAACTCCATAATTCTGGGAAAGTCCCTAAATCTATTAACCTTGCTTTTGACTTCTGTAGCTCCTTTTCAAACTAACTGTTCTTGCTAAGGTGTGTCAACCAGGATATGGTTTTTGTGCTTAAAAACTCACCCTGCAAAAGGCTCACAATTGTACTCAGGTCTCCAAAAACTAGTGACTAGTGTAGTCACCAGTCCAAGTGATTTTCTCTGGTGAATACCTCACAGGCATTTGTGTAGGCAGAACAATAATACTCAGAAATGTTTTATAATGTCTTAAAAGTCCAGGGAAATGGAACTACTCGAGAGAATATGCTTGTTCATTTGTTTGTTTGTGATAGTCTCACTGTGTAACCTTGGCTGGTCTGGAACTCACTATGTAAACCAGGTGGCCTCTAACTCAGATCCATCTGCCTCCTGAGTGCAGTAAAGGCATGCTCCACTGTCCCAACCTGAAGGACATCAACCTGGGGCAAGAGAGTCAGGGATAGGGAATGGGGACAAGAGACGCAGAAAGAACAACCACAAGACAGGATTCTGATCAAATGGCAAACTTTACTTTTCTCAGGCTAGCTTATATAGTCAGCAGAGCAGCATATGGGGAGGGGCAGAATGGGTTGTTTGTGCACCAGGTGTTAGTATAGGCAGGATATTAGGAAGCCACAAAGAGGATGTTTGGCAAGGTAAAGAGTTCATGAGTAAAAGGTCCAGGAAGGGTTGCCTAGGTGACTGAGCCTGTGGGTGGAGGACTGGGTTAAGTTGTTTCTTTTCTTGATCTGAGGTTCTAAGGAGCTGCTACGTAAAGGTTAACTATGTGGCCTGCCAAGCATGGCCTAGGATCTCATGCCAAGCCCTGAGATTTGGCTCCCAACACCCCACCATGCCCAGCGAGAACATGCTTTCTTTTTTTTTTTAAAGATTTTATTTATTTATTATGTATACAACATTCTGCTTCCATGTATATCTGCACACCAGAAGAGGGTACCAGATCTCATTACAGATGGTTGTGAGCCACCATGTGGTTGCTGGGAATTGAACTCAGGACCTCTGGAAGAGCAGTCAGTGCTCTTAACCTGTGAGCCATGTCTCCAGCCCTGAGAACATGCTTTCTGAGGCAAGAAAACACATTGAGAAAGGTGGATGTGCTCTGCAATCCAAGTACTTAGAAGACTAATGATGCAGGCAGTTCTAAGATCAGCATAGGCCGGGTGGTGGTGGTGCACGCCTTTAGTCCCAGTACTCGGGAGGCAGAGGCAGGAGGCTCTCTGTGAGTTCGAGACCAGCCTGGTCTACAAGAGCTTGTTCCAGGACAGCCTCCAAAGCCACAGAGAAACCCTGTCTCAAAAAACAAAAACAACCAACCAACAAGCAAAAAACCAAGAGCTAAGATCAGCATAAGTTGTATAACAAGACCCTGGAAGGACAAAAAGAAAGGGAGGAAAGGAGGAAACAAGAAAAGATTTGACACATTGTACCAAGAAATGAGCAGTACCCAAGGTGGTGCAACACCATAAAATAAGCCTGGAAAGATTTCAAAACCAGATGGAAGGGCAGGACCCCCAATGACTCCGGATGCAGGTGACACAGGATTCTAGGCCTCTGCCTGAAGCCTAGAGGAATGTGAGTCACAGCTTCAGGCTTATCTAATCAGACCAGGTAGTTAGTGCCCCATGTCCCACTTCTGACCTGGACAGGCCTGGTCTCCCTTGACTCTGGTTCTCCTCCCCACAGGGGTGACTAACAAGGAAGTGAAGCAGACCACTCAGGTGGTCCTGCGAGCCTCATTATCACAGGTCCCTGCGGAGATGGATGGATCTACCACACAGTTGTCAAACCTAGGAGCTCTGAAACAAAGGGCTCATGGAACCATACAGATTCTAGACAAAAAGTGAAGAGGCAGTCCTGAGACAAATTCCCACAGCCACCAGCAGCTCAGCCAGACAACACACAGGAAAATGTCTACTAGACCAAAGCTGCCACGGTGTTTCCTAACATTTCAGTGGGAGAAAACACCAAATGTTCATTTTAGCTGAAATTGGCTGCACAAGACGTGCAGGACAATGACCAAGGGACAGTCCTGCAATAGTTTAGTTCCTAAAGAGAGAGTTGCTACTTCTTGGTTGTTTGGTCCCCAAACCAGAATGCAATGTGACCTGATAGCTAACCTCCAGTGTCAGAGCAAAGCACAGTTCTTCCTCCAAAAGGAAGGAGACATCTCTTACTCTTGAGTCAAACATCAGTAACCATGGCCTGAGAACACCGATTCAGGTTGCCTTGAATGATGGCCTCTCCTCCACAGTGGAGAGTCACGTGAATGTTTGTAGTCACAGGGCAAAAGAAAGTTGCAAAGCTTTTGTCAAACACAGTGGTCAGAACATCAGGGAGGCAGTTCCAGCAAAGCAGAAAACTGCTTCAGGTCTCTGGTACTATCTGGTGACATTCTTAGCTTGGTGGATGCTACTGAAGAAGTTCATATGTCCCAAGGGTCTTCTCTCATAGTCACAAAATGTTCCCTCAGATACAGGGATTGGTAATATTATATAGGAGGTTAGCTCTGAGAGAGACTGACCAACAGGCCACCAAAGATAGGATGGACTCTCTCTCTCTCTTCTTCCCCCCCCCCTCTCTCTCTCTCTCTCTCTCTCTCACACACACACACACACACACACACACACACACAATGGGTGGGCCAGCTAAAGGCCTTGAAATGACACAGAGATAATGGTGGTGGCTGGCTGGTGGTAAAGATAGAAAGATAGAGACCAGTCAAGTAGAGATAGATAGGCCAGCTCAGGCCAGGAAAAAAGCTAGCAGGTCCATGCTATCTAGGCAAGACTGAAGCAGCTTTAAGATCCCCCATGTGCAGAGAGCTGTCCTTTCCCCTAGTAAAATCTTCAAATTTAGGCATATTTAAACCCTGTGCATATTCTTGCATCTCACCTACTTTACATATACTAGGCTGAATGCTGGGATAAAAGGATTCTGAGAAAAGCATACCCCTCTCCCAAGAGAACCAGCCTAGGGCAGGAGGGGGAACAGAGGGTGAAGAGGACTAAGAACCCCATGGCTGCCAAGGTGGAGGCTGTTGCTGCCTTGATCAGCCTACATTTTTTTGAGGAGAGGGTATATTTATTTATTTATTTATTTATTTATTTATTATGTATGTACGTGCATGTACACATGTCACAGCATGCCTTCAGAATCAGAAGACAACAGTTATTCCACAGCACAGGATCTGGGGATTGGATTGAAGCTAGGTCATCCAGCTTGGTGGCAAGCTCCTTTCCTCATCTCAGCAGCCACAAGCCTGTGCTTTTTCTACAGATCGTATGCTTGTTTCCTTGGTAGTTCTGATTTCTTGACACTTGCTCCTCTACTGTGTTCCATCTCAGTTCTTTTTCAGGAGTGTAACAACCCAGACTGATACTGGGTGGAGACCACAGGAAACTACAGATGTCTCTATAAACCAGTGGTTCTCAACTTGTGTGTCACAACCCCTTTGGCAAACCTCTAGCTCCAAAAACTTTTACATTGCCACTCATAACAATAGCAAAATTACAGTTATGAAGTAGCAATGAGAATAATTTTTGTTTTTGTTTTTTTGAGACAGGGTTTCTCTGTGGCTTTGGAGGCTGTCCTGGAACTAGCTCTTGTAGACCAGGCTGGTCTCGAACTCACAGATATCCTCTGCCTCTGCCTCCCGAGTGCTGGGATTAAAGGCATGTGCCATCACCGTCCCGCCTACAATGAGAATAATTTTGTGGTTGGGGTCATCACAACATGATAACTGTATTAAAAGGTTACAGCATTTGGAAGGTTAAGAACCACCGCTATAAACAGTAACCAGTAAATGGCTACTAAGGGGATTAAAGATAGCCCAAGATGGGTTGGGCTGTCAATCAGCATCCTTCCATTTACCCATAGCCATGAAGCCCTGGTGTCAATCAACTGCAGAACCTTCAACATAAATGTGGCTTTAGGAAACTTCAGCTTAATTTAGCATACAGAAGAAGAACATGGAGTGGTTTCCCTGTGCAATAATACACTCCTAGAATTTGGGGGGTAAAGGCAGGAAAATCAGAAGTTCAACGTCATTCTTGGCTACATATTAAATCTGAGGTCAGCCTGGACTACTTGAGACCTTCCAAAAACAAACAGGAATGTGAAGTGATCTTCCTTGATCTCCTACTCCTCTACTCCATGCTTTCTCCTTTCCTACCTCTCAACGGTGTAACTGGCAGAGCACACCTGCTCTTCATTCCTCAGCAGCAGGTGGATCACTAGTTTTCAGCAGCATGGTCTACATAGTGAGGCCCAGGTCTGCCTGGGCTGTGTAGCTTGACAATATCTCAAGGAAAACAAAACTGCACTCTCAGATCTCAGATCCTTTCCAGTAGAGCCCCAGGGCCAGACCTAGGAAGCACTGTTGTCACCTTGGAAGCATGTAGTCTAGCACAGAATGGGGCCAAAGGACAAGGCTGAGTCAAGGTCGAGTGTCTGAAAGCTGCCAGTGCTGGGCTCAGTTCTGCTCTCAAAGGAGAAAGTCCTTGCTCTCTACTGGTGCAATCCAGCTGGATGAGCCAAAGGCTCATACCCTCCCAACCCTCCAGTCAGGGAGGCTCTGCCAAACTCCACCCCTTCTTCTTGCAGGGCAGAGGGCCTGCCCTTAGTCCTTAGTGTGTGTGTCTGTGTGTGGTGTCATTCACACACACTTCACTTGACATTCCTCTGGAATCCACTCTGCTTTGTAGACAGGCTCTCATACTAACCTGGAACTCACCTGACTGGTCTAGACTGATTTGTTTCTGCGTTCCCAACACTGGGATTACATGTGCACACCACCACACCTGTTTTTTTAATGAGTTTTAGGATGTGAACTTGATTTTTCATATTTGCATAGCAAATACTATGGACTGAGCTATTTCCTAGCCTTGGAAATATATCTATTTTTTAATTTAGTTACTTTTATTTTTAAAGGTTTGTTTATTTATTTACTTGTTTTTTTTTTTTTTTTTTGAGACAGGGTTTCTCTGTATTTCTTTGGAGGCTGTCCTGGAACTTGCTCTGTAGACTAGGCTGGCCTCAAACTCACAGAGATCCACCTGCCTCTGCCTCCTGAGTGCTGGGATTAAAGGTGTGCGGCCACCAACACCCAACCTAAAGGTTTTTTTTACAATATATTTTTATTTTATGTGTATGGGTGTTTTGCCTGCATATACCATGTTTGTTTCTGGTGCCTTCAGAAGCCAGAAGAATAAAGGCAGTTGTGAGCCACCAGGTGGTACTGGGAATCAAACCCAGGTCCGTTGGAAGAGCAGCCAGTGCTCTTAACTGCTGAACCATCTCTTCTACTCCCTGCAAATAAGTTTGAGTGGCTGTCTCCCAGATGGGTCAACACTCTCCTGGTTTTATTATAGAACTTAGGGGACTAGAAGTATTTAGAGGCATAACTCTTGACATTTTAATCCCCATTTCTGATTCACGAGAAGGGAAGTGGTAAAAGGCAACATTTAGGATATACCTGCTATCTGCATTTTCATGCAGTCCTCACAAAGACCTTCTCAAACTCTTCTCCCTCCCCACCCCCACCTCCACCCCCACCCCCGCCAGGGTCTCACTCTATTGTCCAGACTGGCTTTAAATTCAATATCTTTTTCCTGCTGTACCCTTTCTGAACGCTGGGATTCATAGGCTTACATTACTACACCCAGTTTTAACTTATTTTTCCTTCAATGCTCTTTGCTTATTAAGTGCATATAAAATATTTTCGTGCTGGAGGTGGTGGTCATGCCTCTAATCCTAGAACTCAGGAGATTGAGACAGATGGACCTCTGTGTGTTTGAGGCTAGCTGGTCTAAAGAGCATGTTCCAGGCCAACTAGGGATACATAGAAAGACCCTTCCAATGCAGTAGGAGGTTTTTAAGACAGTGGCATGTGAGCTGGGAAGATGTCAAAAAGTTAAGGGCAGAGACAGCCAATCTCTGTGAGTTCGAGGCTAGTCTCATCTACAGAGCAAGTTCCAGGATACGCTGCAAAGCTGCAGAGAAATCGCACCAGAGAGAGAGAGAGAGAGAGAGAGAGAGAGAGAGAGAGAGAGAGAGCATCCCATGTTCTTGCAGCCCTTTAAAAACCTATCCTATGTCATCCTGACCTCACCTTGACCACGCCCTAACAGGCATGGTCAGGCACACCTGTAGCCAGCCCTTAGGAGGAATGGTTACGGTGTCTCCCTACACGTCTCCATCCCTACACAACACTGTGGCTGCAGGTGAGTGTGGGGCCACACCCAGCTATCTACATGGGTTTTGGGGATCCAAACTCAGTTCCCTGTGCTTGCTCAGCAAATTATTTGCCCACTGTACCATCCTGTACCTTCCCAGCCCTGGCATTTATTTCTTACAGTTGCATATTAATCTATGTTTTCCTTAACATAAAATTGATAACCAGGGGACTGAAGCTCTGCAGTTAAAAGCACACACTGCTCTTGCAGGGGACCAGAGTTCAGTTCCCGCACACACATTAATGGTTCACAATCAGCTATAACTGCAGATATAGGGAGATCCAATGCCTCTCAGCTCCAAGGACACCTGCATTCATGTGCCAAGCCCCCCCCCCACATAATTGAAAATAAATCTTTTGGAAAATGGTAACTGAGAGGCCGGAGAGATGGCTCAGCTGCTGAGAATGTAAACTGCTTCTGCAGCACATCAAAGTTTGCTTCCCAGAACCTGGATCAGGGCACTCACAACTGTACTCACATGCATATACACATAGATGAACACATACAAACATAAAGTAAGTCTTTAAAATGATAACTAAAAACTGTTTCCCCAGTGAGACTCCCTTGAAGAAAATTAATTTTTCATTTGCAAGTGGCTATCAACTGGAAAGGTTCTGGGTTAGGATGGGGGCATGAATCCGTTTCTCCTTTCCCGTTCTAGAACCCCATCTGGTGCATAGCCTATGCGTGCTGCCACTATTTTTGTGAGTTCATATGTGTGTCAGCCCCGTTGTATCTTGAAGGCCTTCATTCTTTGGTGTCTGTCCTCTGGCTCCTAACACCTTTTCCTCTTCTTTTGCAGAGTTCCATGACCCCATTTTGAGACGTCCTTTTTATGAACGTCCCAAGGTCCCTCATGATACGTATTGTCTGACTGAGGGTCTCCGTATTGATCCTATTTGCCACAGGAGGAGACTCCTCTGATGATGGCTAAACAAATGTTACTTCCAAGTTTTAATAAAATGTTAGGAAGCCACGGGATATTGCATTACTTATGATTCAGATTAAAATTTGAACTGTACTGAAATTAGAAACTAGCTATCTGGGAGGGAAATGGTCCTAGATAACTTGGGATGGTGAACCAGATAGTTCAACCCGTTGTTACACAGTGTTACACTAGAACAGAACAGGGATGAGCGCCTAGGAGGGAAGGGGGCGGGGCCGGGAGCCGAGGGGTGGAGCTGGCCCTTATAGCTCCTCAGTGACATCACACCGGCTCCGCCCTACACTGCCCACTCCCGATACTTCTGCGGTTCGTCTGCGCCCCGGAAGCTGCCCCTGCTCGGGGGTCATGATGGGCAGCAAGATGGCTTCCGCCAGCAGGGTCGTGCAGGTAAAGCCTGGGCCACTCCCGCGCTTGGGAGGGAGAGAGGGAGGGATGGTGCAGATGCAGCAGCAGCGCCTGGGGGAGGCGGTGGCAGAGAACACGCTGTTACCGCGGCCCTAGTCAGGGCCAGCGGATGTTTGTCTGAGAATGGGACCTCGGGCTGCAGGTCTCCGGGACTAAGGAGGGTATGGCGCGAGGGTTCGAGCCGCGCGGCGGGAGGTAGTCTCTGTTTAGCGTAGGCTCGTGCTCGCCTGAGGTCTATGGATTCCACAGCACCTCATTAGCCCTAGGAGTCTGCGGACTACGCTGCCTGCCTTCCAGCAGCGTGGCCAATCGCCGTTTAAAATTATCCGTGATGTCTCCCCGTCAGCCAATCCGGAGGAAGACCGTAGCGGGGCGGGGGTAGGAAGCAAATCCTGGTTCTGACCTGGTGTCCCTTCAAGGACTTGGGAATGGCCTGTTAACTGGCCTCTTGGGCTACTTCCTCACCTTGAACCTGGTCAGAACTGATCTCTTCGGACGCCCGGCTACAGATGTGGGAATGTGTGAAATGTCATGCTAGTTAAGTTTATTGCCTACTGGTGTGTATGTCTCGGAGTTGGTTGGCCAAGCCTTTTCCCATTGTGTTTAGATAGGCGGCTAGAGTAACATCGCTAGCCCACCCATCAATTGCTAACTCCTGACAGCTTTTGTATCTGCTTCTCCAGCTGTGATCTCAAACTTAATAGGAGAGGTAAAACTCATGAATAAGTGGACACAGCCTTTTGTAATTAGAGTTTTTAAAATTCGGGGTGTGGAGTATTTTCTGTTGTTTCACTTTTGTTAGAAGTGCATTTTTCTCTGCACGAACACGTCTGATAAAAGTCCTTTCCCTTGAAGTTGTCTGGATGATGACCTTTGGTACCATCGCAATGACTAATCCTCAGTTACTCGTTCAGTTGATAGGCATTGAGGATTCTGCAAGTACAGAATAGCTGACAAAAGTCTGCTATGCATACTATATACCCTCATACATCAAGAGTGCATGAATAACTCGGTCTGAAATGAGTATAGCAGCAGGCATGTTGGCACACACCATTAATCCCAGAACTCAGGAGGCAGAGGCTGGCCTGATACACAGCTCGAGTTATAGCCAGACCTACACAAAAAAAAGTTGGTGTGTGTGAGTGAGGGAGAGGTATGTGCCCTACTTCTGAGCTACAGACAGTCTTGTGTTTTGTTTGTTTTTTCAAGACTGGGTTTCTCTGTGTAGCCCTGGCTGTGCTGGAACTTGCTTTTCAGACCAGGCTGACCTTGAACTCACAGAGATCTGCCTGCTTCTAGGAGTGCTGGGACTAAAGGCCTGTGCTGCTGCCAACACCGCCACCACCACCACCACCACCACCACCACCACCCCCACCACCCAAGCCCACCCCCCAGCCCTCCCCTACCGCCCCCCAGCGGTGTTAAATGTATATATGTAGTGTTCTGTCTGCATGTATCCCTGCAGATCAGAAGAGGGCACCAGATTTCATTCCAGATAGTTGTGAACCAACATGTGGTTGCTGGGAATTGAACTCAGGACCTCTGGAAGACCAGCTAATGTTCTTAGCCACAGAGCCGTATCTCCAGCCCCTAGTTAAATGTATTTTACTACTAATTGATTATCTAACAGACATGTGTCTCTACCTGCAAAAAGACTTGTCTGGGAATGTTCATAGAAGATGAAGGAGAGTTCAGTGGGTCAAGTGCTTTGTACATTGGCATAAGATCGATCACTTCCCAGGCTGAGCAGTGCTGACGCACGTACTCCGGAGGCAGAGGCAGGTGGATCTCTCTGAGTTCGAGACCAGCCTGGTCTACAAGAGCTAGTTCCAGGACAGTCTCCAAAACCACAGAGAAACTCTGTCTCGAAAAAAAAACAAACAAAGAATCAATCCCCAGCACCCATGTAAAAATTGGGTATAACCCCAGTCCCCAGGGTGGCGTCAACAAGGTTGATGATCTCCAGAACTGGCTAGCTGGACTAGTCAAATGAGTGAGTTCTGGTTCAGGAGAGACTCTGTCTCAAAATATAAGACTGACAGTGGTCGTGGCAACAAACAGGTACACAATACACGTGCACACATTCACGTTTGCACGCACGCACGCCACACACACACACACACACACACACACACACACACACACACACACACAACCTCACACACCCAGAGGCAGTTGGATCTCTGAGTAGCCTGATCTACATAATGAGTTCCAGGACAGCCAGAGCTATGTAGAGAGAAGCTGTTTCAAAAGAGAAAAAATATTACTCTAGCGTGATGGCTCAGGGAAGAAAGGGTTTGTTTCTAAGCCTGATGACCTCAGTTGGTCCCTGGGTAGAAAGCGGGAACCTACTCCCAAAAGTTATCCTCTGACCTCCTCATGCACACACACAAAATAAACAAAAATATTTTAAATGCTTTTCTAAAGTATGCATTTCTGTAGATAGAGGGAAAAAAACTAAAAGGTTCGCTATATTTTCATGGATTTATAGGCTTGGGAGTTAACAAATATTAGTTAATTTGTATTTTTCTACATTTGTCCCCGTTTTTACTCAGATTCTGTGTCAGAACAAGGATTTTGTTGCTATTTTGTCTTTAAAACTCTGATCCTTTTTGTTTGTTTGTTTTTTGTTTTTTTGAGACTGGGTTTCTTGATGTCCTGGAACTCACTCTGCAGACCAGGCTGCCCTCAAACTTAAAGATCCACCTGCCTCTGCCTCCTGAGTGTTGTGGTTAAAGGTCTGCACCACCACCACTGCTTAGCTAACCAACCTACCTACTTTCCTTCCTTTTTTTTTTTTTAAGACAGTATCTCTCTATGTAGTCCTGGCTGTCCTGGAATTTACTCTGTAGAGTAAAATCACAGAGATCCTCTTGCCTCTGCCTCCTGAATGCTAGGATTAAAGGTATTCGTCACCACTCTCAAACATATTCTTTTTTTATTATTTAATTCATGGATTTCCTTTCTCTCTGTAAACTTGTATTCATTCTTTATATTCTTTGGAGCAGAGTGTAAACTATAACTTAGAATAACATGGCAGTCACTGATTTTTATTGTCTTTACTCAACCACAAATTTTGAAATATTTATAAAAAAATCTGGACACCAAATAGAGCAATTTTTTGCTTTATTTATTTTACTTTTTTTTTTTTTTTTGAGACAGGGTCTCTCTAATATGTGTAGTTTCTGCTGGTGTGGAGCTCCTTTGTAAACCAGGCTGGCCTTGAACTCACAAAGATCCACCTGTCCCTGCCTCCAGAGCACTAGGATTAGAGGCATCCTCTGCCTCTAACTCAGAGCAGGTGTTTTTAGTTGCCTAGTGTTATGATTTTTGCTTGTTGTCTGTTCTTAACTGCTATGTAATAACATAGCAGGGAAGTCATACTTGATACAAATCAGGATATTTCCAGTTCTGTAAGACTTTCACAACACAAGGTCACATCATCTTCATTGTTTTTATTTAAGTTTATTTTTATGTATATATGTTTGTCTGTGTGCATGAGCCCAAAGTAGGCATCAGATCCCCTGGAGCTAGGAGTTACAGGCACTTGTGAGCTGTTAGCTGTGGGTGCTAGCAACCCAACCCTGGTCCTTTGCAAAAGCAGAAAGTGGTCTTGAGGGGCCTGGAGAGATGGCTCAGTGGTTAAGAGCACTGGCTGTTCTTCCAGAGGTCCTGAGTTCAATTCCCAGCACCCACATGGTGGCTCACAACCACCTTGAGTGAGTCTGGTGCTATCTGCTGGACTACAGAGCACATGGCAGACAGAAGACTGTATACATAATAAATAAAATCTTTAAAAAAGAAAGAAAAGAAAGAAAGAAAGAAAGAAAGAAAGAAAGAAAGAAAGAAAGAGGTCTTGAGCACTGAGCCATCTCTCTAGCCCATTCATTGTGTTGTTTTGTTTTTAAATATTTCTTATTGTGACGTGTGTGGCATGCACATGTATATCGAAGTCAGAGGACAACTTTTGAGAGTCAGTGCTCTCCTTCTACTGTGGGTTACACCTTGTCAGGCTTATTTGACAAGTGCTTTTACTTTCAATTGTGTGTGTGTGATGTGCTTGTGAGTGGAGGCCGCCAGAGATATCATTCCCAAGGATGCCGGAAGTATCAGATGCCCCTGAAGGTGCAAGCAGTTGTGAGCTGTCCTGAGGTAGGTGCTGGGAATGGAACTCAGGTCCTCTGCAAGAACAGGACAGTATATGTTCTTAACAGAATCATCTCCCCACCCCCGAGGAGTAACATATTTTAATGAAGTTATTTAATTGTGAGGACTAGTAGGTGGTTGCTTTTATAGTTAATGAGATCATTTTTTCCCATGTGTCTTCCTTCAGGTAGTTAAACCACATGCTCCATTAATAAGGTTCCCTGACAGAAGAGACAATCCTAAACTCAGTGGTAAGTTGTATTTCATTTAGATTTTTTAAAAAATGTACACATTCATATTTAGAAATGAATATTATAGGTAGTATTTCTCATTTTATAATCAGGTAGGTTGTTGTACTTTAGATCAGAATGGTACCCAAGTAGCATGCAAGTAATTAGCTTTTTAAAATTTTTATTTATTTATTTATTTATTTGGTTTTTCGAGACAGGGTTTCTCTGTGTAGCTTTGGAGCCTATCCTGGCACTCGCTCTGGAGACCAGGCTGGCCTCGAACTTACAGAGATCCATCTGCCTCTGCCTCCCGAGTGCTGGGATTAAAGGCATGCACCACCAACACCCAGCATAAAATTTTTATTTATTTTTATATAGGGTCTTACTACATATCTCTGGTTGACCTGGAACTGGATCTAAAGACCAGGCTGGCCTTGAAGTCACAGAGCCCCTTTGTCTCTCAGAGTGCTGGGTTTAAAGGTGTATACTACCACACCCCGCTAATAAGACACTTTTATTATCCCTGTTTTGTTTGTTTTATTGTATTTCTTTAATGAATTAAAATTTTGTGTATCAATGTTTTTCCTACATGTATGTATGTGTACAACATGCATGCCTGGTGTCCACAGAGGTCCTAAGAGGGCATCAGATCCTCTGGAACTGGAGTTATGGGTGGTTTTAAGTCACCAAGTGGGAGCTGGGAATTGGACACAGCTCTTCAGACTTGGCACAAGTGCCTTCAATCACTGAGCCATCTCATAGCCCCTAAAGGGAAGCTGGGGAAACAGACTTTGGTGATGTGGACCCTTTAGAAGATAATTGTGAACCTTCAGTGGCTGAGCTGTCTCTAGCTCAAAAGCCATTTGGGTCTTGCTAGGTAGTCCTGCTGGCTTATGCAGACCATACTGGTCTCTCATTTCCCAGTGATCCTCCTGCCTCTGCTTCCCAAGTGCTGGAATTACAAGTGTGTGCCTCTATACCTCTATATATATATATATATATATTTAGTGTGTGTGTGTGTGTGTGTGTGTGTGTGTGTGTGTGTGTGTGTGTTTATTGAATTGTAATAGTTCAAGAAGTCATGTATAGTGTTGTATACCTATAATTTTAGTCCTCAGAAGGTTGAGGAGGATTGCTACAAGCAAATTGAAGAATGACATGAATTATTTCTTAAAGTTTTATTTATTTAAGGTGTATGAGTGCTATGTCTGCATGTATGTCTGAGTACCACATGCACTCCTGGTACTAGACTGCCAGAAAAGGGTGTCAGATCCTCTGGAACTGGAGTTACAGACAGCTTGATTGCCCTTGTGAGTGCTGGGAATAAACCTAGGTTCTCTGGAAAAGCCAAGTGCTCTTAACTGCATCTTATCAGCCCCAATGACCTATTTTAAAGGACTGCTTGATTATTCAAATAATAACATTCATTTACTTATTTATGATAAATAATTTGAAAGTAGCATTTAAAGACACCTGGATAATTTTTCTAATCTGTTTTTCATTTCAGCCTCAGAAACTTTGAGATCTTCTGGGCTACCCTCTCACTCGTCTATAATTTCACAGCATTCTAAAGGAAGTATATCCCCAGATTTGCTGGTGCATCCAGGGCCACCAGACACTGCAGAAATACTAAAAACATTACCTCAGAAATACAGAAGGAAACCTATATCTCAAGAAGAAATGGAATTTATCCAAGTATGTTGTTGATCTTTAGCACAGAGCTGTGCAGAGTGCCATGACATTTTGGCTTTGCAGTGGTCGTTTGCTGATTTACACCTTCTTCCCTTTGTTTTGTCAAATGGAATTATAGTTAAGGGAGATGCAGAGATAGGCCAGGGCTGTCAGTAAGTGTGTATGACATATGAAGAAATAAACCCATAGGAAGAGCTGGGGAATGTAGCTCATTAATAGAACTGCCCAGCATGTGCCCAACCTTGGGTTCAGTCTCAACAAAACATAAAACCATCAGAAAATAAGCTCTTTGAGTGAGGGGCTAATAACTTTCTAAAGTATAAGGGGCTTCTAAGGCCATGGGAAATTTAAGGCTAACTGATGTTATCTGGTTATAACTGGTGTTATCAGTCTTTTTTTTTTTTTTTTTTTTTGAGACAGGGTCTTTATATGCTGCCCTGGCTGTCCTAGAAATTTCTATGTAGCCCAGGTTGGCCTCAAACTCAGAGATCCTTCTGCCTCTCCCTCCCATATGCTGGGATTAAAGAATTTACTACTAACTACTATACCCAGCTTTGTCATCAATATTGAATCCTTTCTAGATCTGAATTTATAACATTTACTGTAAGTGCCTCAAAACTTCGCAAAACCTTGGATTTGTTTGTTTTGTTTCTTGATTTTGCTTTGTTGAGACAGGGTTTCTCTGTAGTTTTGGAGACTGTCCTGGAACTTGCTCTGTAGACTAGGCTGGCCTCAATCTCACAGAGTTCTGCCTGCCTCCTGAGTGTATGTACCATCACAGCCTAACACCCCCCTTCCTTTTTTTTTTTTTTTTTGTTTTTGTTTTTTTAAATCAAAGATGTCTGGGCCTGGTAGCTCATGACTGTAATCTCAGTTCTCAGAAGGCTGAGGAAGGAGGATTGCTGTGATTTCTTAGAGGCTGGTCTGGGCTATAGAGTGAATTTCTAGGCCAGCCTGGGTTGCAGAGTGAGACCTTGTCTCAAAAATCCAGCCTAAGCCTGATCATTTTTATTGGATAAATAATGGCCAATTTGTACTTCATCTCACTGTTTTATGCTTCTCTTTTCAGCGTGGAGGTCCAGAATGATCATTGTGGCTGCTGTTTGTCGTCAGACAAAAGGATTATCTTTACAATAAAGGACTTCCAAAATGTCAAGTGGAAATTGTATATTAAACAACCTTAATAAATATACTGCAAAAAGAATGAAGTATAGAAACTCTAGATGGCCACTTGTATCTCCTCTATGTATCTTGGTCAGCTTCTCCATGAGCTGTCCTGCATAGCTATTAAAGTCACCTTTTTACATGTTAGCCTGCTATCTCTTGATTATGAAGTGTTACCAGAGATGAGCTATTAGAAGCACACAGTTCAGCCTCCAAAGCAACACATAGAAACTCTGTCTGGAAAAAAACGAAGAAAACTATTAATAAAATAAAAGCACACAGTATCTAGTAAATGATCAAATTTCCTCTTTTCTGTTTGTTTAGACATAAAGAGAATTTCTGGCCAGGTGTTGGTGGCATGCCTTTAATCCCAGCACTCGGGAGGCAGAGGCAGGCAGATCTCTGTGAGTTCGAGGCCAGCCTGGTCTCCAGAACAAGTGCCAGGACAGCCTCCAAAGCTAGAGAGAAACCCTGTCTCGAAAAACCAAAAGAAAAAAGAAAAATAATTTCTGAAACACAATCCCTGCTATAAGGAAGTTCCTTTTTTCCTCTTAAGTTAGATGAGCAGTGAGACATTCCACTATTCTTCATTATCTGGCTTTTTTCATTCACAAGGTTATCTAAGAATAACCAATTAATACCCTATCCTAAGTAATAAAAAATGTAATTTAAATAAAAGCTGGCAGTGGGATTAAGACTATGAAGATAATATAGATTATTTGTACCTATATTCAGAACAAGTGTCTGTGTTGTACGGAATGTCAGCAACTGTGAATGAAGTCTTGAATGAATGTTAACATGAGTATGGCGACATCCAGGACTCTAAGGCTTCAGTCCCACATCCTTACTTGGATGTGGATGGAGGTTTCTGTTCAGCCTGGTCCTGTAGCCATTTGAACCCAAATAAACACACTGGCCAATGGCAAAGGCTTCTTATTGGCTAGTTCTTTCAATTATTAACCCATTTCTAAACTATGTATTGCCACAAGGCTGTGGCTTACCTATAATGCTACCCATAATGCTCTGGCATGTTACTCCTTTGGTGGCTACACGGAGTCTCTCTGGTAACTCACTGAGTTCCTCTTCCCAGAATTTTAGTCTGGTTAGCCCTGCCTACACTTCCTGCCTGGCTATTGGCCAATCACATTTATTCATCAATAAGAGTTCATATTCACAGCATGCAGAAGGACACCCCCATCACTTGGGTAGGTTCAGAGGGACCCAGTATTAGTGTTTATGGAAGACTGATCAGTGTGTGCAGAGAATAGCAGCTGCAGCTTCTTCCTCCCTGATGTTTTTCTAGCCTGAGATTGGTGTCCTGCAGAGACCTACTAAGACTAGCTAACTTCTCCCTTTGTTCTGTATCTGATAAACACAATGAGGTTCTAGGAGCAGCAGGAGAACCCCAGGGTTACTGTACGCGTGTCTATGTGTTTGTCATTTCTTCATTGCTTCACTGTTCCTAGTCAGGGTTCCAGAACCAAGCCCAGTAGGTACCACAATATATAAAGTAAAAATAAGATGAATATAGCATAGGAACAAGTATTTCTCTAGAAATTGCTACTAACTGTGTTTGGGAGGATATTCATTTAGCTTACTGTTAGTGACGTTTGCAAATCTTGATAATTAACTTCACTATTTTAATGTCTGAGAGTCTCAAAATCCACCTTACTAGGCAACCAGTGAAACTAAATAGGTTCTCTTGCTAATCTTCACAAGGCTGACTAAATCCTCTTCCATACTTCCATACTTGATTTGTAGAATATACTTTATAAAGAAGTCATCCTTGGCACATGCCTTTAATCCCAGCACTCGGGAGGCAGAGGCAGGCAGATCTCTGTGAATTTGAGACCAGCCTGGTCTACAAAAGCTAGTTCCAGGACAGCCTCCAAAGCCACAGAGAAACCCTGTCTCAAAAACCAAAAAAGAAAAAAAAAAAATAAGTCATCCTTAATAACGAGTAGCCCATGATCAATGGACACTATAATTGTGTTATCTTCTACTTTTGTTCAATCACCTGTGGTCTAGTCTTTACTTTTTTATCATTCTAGAGTTGATGTGTTTTTCTTGTAAGTTCTGTGCTGTGACTGCTACCCTGATGAAAAACAAGGGTTTATATTTGATGTTAGTAGTAAGCTATTCTGGTAACATGAAAAATACATAATTCTTTTTTTTTTTTTTTTTTTTTTTTTTTGAGACAGCGTCTTACTATGTAGTTTGGTTGGCCTGGAACTTACTACATAGACCAGGGTAGCTTCAAACTCATTGAAATCCCTGCTTCTGCCCTGATGGGATTAAAGGCATGCATGGACATGCCCAACTATATATTTTTTCCAAATAAAACTATTTCAGGGTGAAGTCATGGCTCTATCAGTAGAGTGCTTGCCAAGCAGTCTGGAAACCTCCCCTCCCCCTACCCATCCACAAGAAAAGCTGGGAGCAGTTGTGTACCTGTAATCCTCCTGGGTAGGCAAAAAGGCAGAACCCTGGAACTCTGGTCAGCCAGCCTAGCTGAACTGGTGCGCTCTGGGCTTAGTGAGAGACTGTCTCATAAACACAGATGGAGCGATTGAAGATGACCCCCAACACTGACTTCTGGCTTCTCCATATGTACCCTAAATACATGCATACAGCATACAAAAATGCATACACAAATTACTTTGGGGCTGTGGATATATTTTAGTGAGCTATTTAGTGAGCTATTGCCCAATCCCATGGCTTCAAAACAAAATGTTTTTCTATAGGTGTTTTACTTGGACCTAAGTAGTGACGAAGGCAATAATATCCAACTAACCACTTGCCACACATTTGCTTTACCCATGTAAAGTTATTTAAGCCTTCCAGCAGTGTTTGAGTAGATCCCGTTATAGAGGAGGAAACTAGGTACAGATAGAAATAAATTTAGGTCTTTCATCTAGTGACTGAATGCTGGTTAGACAGTACGCATAAGCAGGCATTCTGGATAGATCCAGAGCCACTTCTATTCTACATTAGCATCTGGAGCTCTGTTGCTATCTCCACCATGTCTCTAAAAATTAAGATTACTAATTTTTAGAAACATGAGTTGCAAAGAAAGAGAAAAAAAAAAAAAACCTGCCATTTTGACAGCTACTTCAGCTCAGAACATTGGGATGAGCCTGTAAGTAGATTCTATGGGCTAAGAATCAAAATTTTAGCATCACTCTAGTGAAGCCATCTGTTTTACAACAATAACTCACCAACAGGCCTTGTTGATTTTCCTTGCCCTTTCGGTTTACAGTGTAGTCTCTTAGCAGCCAGTGTAACCCTTTTACAACATCATCTGGGACCAGAGAGATGGTCCAGCAGGAAAAGACTCCTACCCTCAAGCCTGACCACTTGACCTTCAAATGTGTACCATGGCAAGCCCACCATAAAGACAATAAAATGGGATAAAAAAACTAATCTGACTTCATTGCTAAAATCCAATGAACTTAGTGCTGGAAAGATGGCTCAGCTGTTAAGAGCACCAACTGCTTTTCCAGAGGATCTGGGTTCAATTCCCAGTACCCACATGGCAGCTCACAACTGTCGTTAACTCCAAGATCTGACACCCTCACACAAACATACCTGCAGGCAAAACACCAATGTACATCAAATAAAAATAAATATTTTTTAAAAATCCAATGGACTTTCAATGACATCTTTCTTGCACTGCCATATTTAAAACTCTGAAGCATCAGCTGTGTCTCAGTCCACTTTATAGCACCATCACACCTCATAGTTAACTTTTTTTTCCCCTCTGAGACAGGATCTATGTATGACCCTATCTACTATGTAGACCCAAATAGTCTAGACCTGATTATCTCTTAATCTTTCATTACGAGGGGATGTTATGGTCCATGAATTTTTTTTAAGTTCACAATAATATTCGTCATGTAGAAAGCAATACATATTTGTTAATTTTTTTTGTTATTTTGAGACAAGATCTCTGAGTATCTCTGGCTGATCTGGAACTTACTGAGTAGATCTGCTGGCCTCACACAGAAATCTGCCTGTCTCTGCCTCCCTAGTGTGGGAGTAAAGGCAGGCATGCATCTTAAATGAGCTTTTTATTGTAGCATGATTTATGTTAACTAAGATGTTGGATTCTAATCATAACCAGGTTGGTTAGGTTGTTGCAGAATTTTGTGATTTATGAATTGAGTAGCATTCACACTAGAATCATAGAACTTGCCAACAGTGGTAGCGTATGCCTTTAGTCCCAGCACTCGGGAGGCAGAGGCAGGCAGATCTCTGTGAGTTGGAGACCAGCCTGGTCTACAAGAGCTAGTTCCAGGACAACCTCCAAAGCCACAGAGAAATCCTGCCTCCAACTACCCCCCCCCCAAAAAAAAATCAGAACTCCCAATAACTATAGCAAAACATGTTTTTGTTGTTGTCTGTAGCCCAGGCTCTCCTGGTCATTGCAAGCTTCCTGCCTCAGCTTCCAGACTGTGCTCTACCATGCCTGGTGGAAGAGGAATGTGTGGGCATGGAACAAGAACACGAAACTGCAGGGAAGAAAATCTGATTAATTAAATGAGTTTACTTTTTCATAAGGGTTAAAGCACTTCTTTATGTCACCTGACCAGTTTAGGAAATCTGGCTGCTAGTTGCTCGGAAAGTCAGAGAAGTAACCGAGTTTCTGCTTGGTGTGGGACTTCAGGATGCTTGACTCCCTTTTGATTTGGTGAACTCTGTGTTTCTCAATTCAAACGAACGATCTCGTAAATTTTACTAATGAAGGTAGTGAGGGGCTCAGAGATAGCTCAACTCTTAAGCGCACTTGCTGTTCTTCAGGAAGACCCACGTTCAGTTCTCAGCATCCACATGGTGGCTCACAGCCATCTGTAACTCCAGTTCCCAGGGATCCAATGCCCTCTCTTGACCTCCATGGGCACTGTGCACCTATGATACACAGAAGCCCATACAGGCAAAAAACCAATAGACATACAAAAAAAAATTAAAAGCAAAGGCATTAAAAACTTGTGGTCCTTGCCTCAGAAGTAACTTCGGCTTCATCACATTTCCTCGTGAGAAAAAACTGAACAATGTGAAAATCCATTCTTAAATCTACCAGGGAATGGAGAGGTCTTAGCAAAACCACCCTCCACCCTGCAAACCGGAGCGATGGAAAGACAAAAATATGACTCAAACGGAAACCATTGCTGGGGCCAATAACTGACAGATCGATGGGCTTGCAGGGTAATTACTAATTGCATAGCTGACACTATGCTCAAACGCTCTGTATGTTTCTCTTAATTCATTAGTCTCGATTTTTAGAATACCAAAGACCTATTCCATAACATAATGTTCAGCAGGGCTGGAGTATGCTTCCCTGGGCCTGTTCATACATCAACCGTTAAGAACTTGGCTCTCCTTAGAATGAGGGGCTTGGCGTCCATAGCGACTGAGGCGACAGGGCAACGCCCGTGCAAGACGCGTGCACGGCCAAGCCCTCCAGCGTCTTACACCCTACTAGATTCCGAACTCGTAGACACCGAATCAGAACGCTGATCTATCCTTGGAAGCAAATACAAAGTCAACATCAACAAATTGACAGCCATCTATAACACGTCGCTTCCGGCCACGGAGGGCACGTGGCAGCGGTCGGAGGGCACAGCCCAAAGCCCAGTTCAGCTTCCGTAGGACTGGCCCCGCCCATTGCGGAAATGTGGGCAGGGCCAGTAGTCTGTGTGCGTCCAGTGAACGGAAGTAGCTGTTGGGAGGTTTCAGACGCTTTAAATTCCTGCGGGGTGGAGGCCTCGGCTTTCTGCTAGAGTCTGGCTCCTCACTCGCATGGCTGTGGACGTGAAGTCTCGAGCGAAGCGCTATGAGAAACTGGACTTCCTCGGGGAGGGACAGGTGAGGCCCTGGGCCGGTGCGGGTCCGCGCGGCCGTGCTCGCGCAGGCCACCCTGGCCACCGCGGGCTCTCCTCCTTGGGGGCGGCTGGCCCGAGTGGGAGTGGGGCTCCCTGACACCCTCCCCAGCCTCCCTCCCCTCTGCGAGCCCGCTCCAGAGGAAATCCAGAACCTGCCATCGAGTAAAGACCTCTCACGAATTTGTTATACTGTTTTCCTTTCCAGTTTGCCACGGTCTACAAGGCCAGAGATAAGAACACCAACCAAATTGTCGCCATTAAGAAAGTGAGTTACCTTTTTACGTCGTCTCCTCTCCAGGCTTTGTGTCTCGCTTGCCACGTAGCCCTTGCTGGCACCGAGCTCGCTGTTTCAGACCCAGCCGGCCTAGAACTTGCTGCTGGCCTTCCGCTTCTGCCTTGCGAGTATTGGGTTCGCAGGCGTGTGCCGCCACGCCAGGCAACTCTTAGAGAAAATACTTGGGCATCGTCGGTTGATTGGCGGGGGGTCTTTGAGACGGTGGTCTTGCTATGTAGTCCAGGTTGGTCTCCAGTCGAGGACATCCCCCTGCCCCTGCCTCCCGAGTACTGGGATTGCAGACATGCACTACGCTTGTCTCGGTTTTAATATGCACGGTCACACTCTGATGGTAGGAGTTACACGGTTTCTAGAGACAATGCTATTTATTAATGTCTTGTGTTTCAAGATGGAACTCGGAGCTGAACCAGTTTTTGTTCAAGCAATATAAACTAGAACTTTTTTGCTCCATAAAATTGGTTGTTGGACAAGGAGGCAAGTACTACCGTGTCCTCAATTCTTTTGGATGCCATGATCTTTCCAGGCCACAGGTTGTTATATCTATGTTATGTGTACAGAAAGGTTTTCATTGGTATTAACATGGATGTAGGGCACTTTCTAAAATGATTGAAGTGATGTTTAAACTTAAATTCATTGACAATATTTCTGACATAGTTTCCTGTGTGCCATACACTTTGACTTATTGTTTTTTCCCCCATTTAACCTTACAAACAGCCTGTAAAATGGGTAAAGGTGTCCTTGCTTCACTCTTAAGGTGCCTGAGGCTAGTTAGACGACTTCAAGATCACACAGCTAGTGATTGCTGAGGCTGGGATTAGAGTGTTGGCTGCATTGTTTCACACTACTGAAATCTGTAGCCATTTTAGGATGATTCTGTTTTTCCTCACATAACTCAGGGCCTGTTGGTGTCATTGACCACCATATATATCCCTGTGCTACTTTGAATCTGTTTCCTCCTTTGTAAACTCACTGCTCCCATCTTCCAGCCTCCAAGGTGTGCCTCTTAACTCATTTAGTGCTTGGCTCGATGTCTTCCTTTCAGGTATTTCTGCTATTATTGTCTTTGTTTTAAGAAATTATTTTTGTATAAATAAATAATTCCAGGTGGGGTGTGTGTGTGTGGAACTTAGGGGACAGCTGTGGAGCTGGTTCCCTTTCCACTTTGTAGGTTCCAGGGATTGAATTTTGGCTCAGCAGCAAGTGCCTTCACCCAGTGAGCCATCTCCTTGACCCCTGTTTTATTTTATTTTTTTACTTCTCATATTCTTGTTTTCCAGATTGGGCTTTGTGATCTACTGCCATGTTTCACTAAACTCTTGATTCTCTTAGCTGGGCTTGGTAGTTTATGCTTGTAATCCCAGCTATTCCAGAGGTTGAGGGGAGAGAATCAGTAGCAGTCGTTCCCCCAGCACCGGGGAGGTGGAGACCGGCAAATCCCCAAGGCTCGCTTCATGAAGCCTACCCTATTTGGTGAATTTCAGCGAGAGACACTGTCCTCTGGCCTTCATGCCTACACACACATATGCCTACACACACATAAAATTGAATACTCGCCTGACTGGGCGAGCATAGGCAGCTTAGTAAGACACTGTTCCAAAAGAAAAAGAAAACGCGGCTTGGACTTTTAGTGGTAGAGTGCATAGTTTATGTGAGGCCCACTGCTTCGAAAAATACCCAACAGCAACAAAACACCATAAACCTTGAATATCTTGTTTCTTGAGACAGGAACTCTATAGCCTAGATTGGCCTGGAACTCTTTATATGGCCCAGGCTGACCTCAAACTCGTAGTCTTCCTGCTGCAGGCTCTCAAATGATAAAATTACTGGGATGAGCCACTCCCCATCGTTCCATCTTAACTCTGTTGATGTCTTTGTCATCCTCAGTTCCACTTTTGGGTCACTATATCCCTGCCATACTAACCTTTGCCTTTCATTGTATTCAGGGTCTTTGTATTTTGTCTCTAGAGCTTGGTGTGGTTGACATCTTTTTTTAAGGATTTATTCATTTATTATTCATATAGTCTTCTGCCAGCATGTATGCCTACATGCCAAAAGAAGACACCAAATCTCATTACAGGTGGTTGTGAGCTTCCATGTGGTTTCTGGAAATTGAACTCAATACCTCTGGAAAAGCAGCCAGTGCTCTTAACCACTGAGCCATCTCTCTAGTCCCATGAAATCTTATTATTTAGCCTTCTCCTTCACCAGAGGTGTCTTCTGTTTTATTTGCAGCAAAACAGATATTCCACTTTCCTTCCTGGTTCTTTGCAATTCTTCATTCTCTGTCATTTTCATGTCATTATCATAATCTGTAATTCTTCCATCTGAGTTCATTGTCCACAAAAATTATTTATTTTATACCTGGACTGTGACGAGCACATTAATAGGCATTTGTTAATTATTTTGCCTGCGTGTTTGTACAACTATGTATAGAGGTCAGAAGAGTGTATTATCCCCTGAGACTGGTGTTACAGATGGTTGTGAGCTGCTATATGAGCACTGGGAGTCAAACCTAGGTCCTCTGGAAGAGCAGCCAGTGCTCTTAACCACCACCGAGCCATATCACCTGCCTGACTTAGCTGGATACAGTGGAGTATGTTCTCAGGAGAAGATAGGAGGTAGGAGGATCATCAAGTCTAGGAGTTCAATCCAGTCGGGGCAAACAGTGTACACTGTATCAAAAAGAAAACCTTAGTTGACTGGTAGTCTTTCCACATGGTTGATATTGATATACTGGGTTTTGTAATTGTAAGTACAATTGTGTTTTCTTGTCTGCTTTTAAACATTCATTAGGATTTAGAATCCAGCTTGGTTCTCCTTTTTAAAAGCCCTTACGACCTGGCTCCAAAGTTATTATGTAGTAGAGAATGACCTTAAACTCCTACCTCTATCTCCTAATAAATGACATAGGTATCCTATGTCATTATTTTATTTCAAATAATTCATTTTTGTGGTTTTAAAAGGTACTAAGAAGCAAAGGCCTTTAACATGCTACATCTTCTCTTGTTTTGGTTTTTTGGTTTCCCTAATTTCTACTGATAGTTATCTCCAGTACATTTGGAGTGGCTGGTTTATGGGTCTTCCTTCTCCCAAATTGGACATCATTTGTATTTCCTTCTGTGAATGTTGAGGATTTGCTGCTGTGAACCTTTCTTTTCTAACACTCATTATTTCTACTCATGTTCATTTGCTAACACCCTCTTTGATTTTACGAAGAGATCTGCTTTTGAATTTATTATGACTTGGACTTCTTAAAATATTGCTGATGTGACTTAGCAGATAAGAGCACTGACTGTTCGTATAGAAGACCCAAGTCTTCTTTGGTCCCAGAACTCATGTGGTGACTAACAACTTTCTGTTACTCTAGTCCCAGGAGATCAACACCTTCTGTATTCCACAGGCACAAGGCATACTTGTGGCCCAGAGACATATTTGCAGGCAAAACACCCATACACATAAAATAAGTTTTTAAAAATGTTACATGGAATTGCTACGTTTTTGCCATTTCCCAAGTTACTTAGGCAGTCTGCCATGTTGGTGGCTTTTGGATCATTGTCTGTGTGTGCCTTGCTATATGAGTGTGTCTTGTAGGTGTTTATGGTGCACACACATGATTTCAGGTCTGCCTGTGCACAGGCCAGAGCAGGATATCTGATGACTTCCTCCATTTTTTTTTCTTTTTCTTTTTTTTTTTTCTCATTAATTGCCTTTGAAACAAGGTCTCTCAATAAAACCAGATGCTTGCTATTTTGGTTTGGCTAGCAAGGCAGGCTGGCTGGCTTGATGGCTGGCTCACCAGCAAACTCTCTGAATCTTTCTGTCCCAGTCAGTCTCAGGCACACATAGCCAAGGCTAGTCTCTTACATGGGTGCTGGGGATCTGAATTCACATCCTCCTCTTGCAGAGCCAGTGTTACCCACTGAACCATTTCCCCAGGGTTCCTCTCTCCCTTAGAATTTTATTTATGTGTGTGCGCGTGTGTGCCTGCATGAGTGTATACGCAGATTGAACCCATAACTTTGAGCAGTCTAGGCAAGTGCTTTGTCATTAAACCACATTCCTAGTCTATATTACTGATTTTTGTTTTTTAATTTTTACGTATTTTGTGTGTGTATTTGTATCTCTGTGGTTGAGAGCACATGTATTAGATGACAACTTGTATAAGAGGGAATGGAGTGACAGAGAAACCCTGTCTTTAAAAAAAAAAAAAGGCTGGAATGTGTAAAAGAGACACTTGTTTGTGTGTGTTTACATGCATCACAGCATGCCCTGAAGGTCAGAGAACAACTTGAGGGAGTTCTTCCCTTCCACATTGTGAGTCAAGGCGATTAACCTCAGACTGTAGAGTTATCAGATGAGCCTTGTTGAGTTCAGTTGTTTACATGTGTAGTTCAGAAACTTAAAGTAAATGCTTGATTCATTTTGTTCTGCTTTGCTGGAGCTCAAACTCTGCCTTCCACATGTTATGACTCACTCTGTTCCTGAGCCTTTAGATTTCCAGTTGTTCTCATGATCTGCATATTGCTACGTGATTTTACTGTGGCTAACTTTTTTTTTAAGGCAGAGTCTAGAACTCAGGGTGTAAACCTGGGTAACTTCAAACTCAAGAGATCTGCTTCTTTGTTTCATGAGTTCTGGGATTCAAGTCCCAGCTGTTTCTTTTCTTTTCTTTTTTTTTTTTTTTTTTTGAGGCAGAATCTTGCTATGTAGCCCAGACTTGGCCTCCCAAGTATTGAGACTACAGGTGTGCACCACCATGTCAATTCTGCTTGCAGCTAAGTTTTTGTGCATATAATTTGTATATTAAGACATTGTGAGTTTTTGTGTGGTTGATTTTATTTCTAAACTTTTTATTACTGTGTATGGTGCTTCCATGTATGTCTGTATGCCTGGTTCTATCTAAGGTCAGAAGTGAGCATAAGGTCCCACTGGAACTGGCGGTTGTGAGCTGCTGTGTGGGTGCTGGGAATTGAACCTAGATCCTTTGGAAGCAGTCAGTGTTCTCAACCCCTTGGACTATCTCTACCCTCCACACTTTTTTTTTAAGATTTGTTTGTTTGTTTATTATACATGAGGTCTACCTCCAAGTACGCTTGCACTCCAATAGAGGATGCCAGATCTCATCATTGATTGTTGTGAGCAACGTTGTGACTACTGGGAATTAAACTCAGGGCCTCTGAAGAGCAACCAGTGCTCTTAACCACTGAACCATCTTTTGAGCCCTCCCTCCACACATTATTAATGTATATGTTTTGGTCTCCCCCTCTTTTCTCTCCCAGATCAAACTTGGACACAGGTCAGAAGCTAAAGATGGTAAGTATTAAATATAATTTGGTAAAACAGGAGATGTGTTTATTCTGATCTGAGGAAAATGTCAATGAGAGCTAATAATAATTCTACATTATCACAGTGTCTCTAGAATAGTTGTTATCAACCTGTGGGTCTCAACCCCTTTGAAGATCAAACATCTCTTTCACAGGGGTTGAATATCAGATATTTATATTATGATTCATAACAGTAGGAAAATTACAATAAGTATCAACGAAAAAAATTTTTTTTTTTTTTTCCGAGACAGGGTTTCTCTGCGGCTTTGGAGGCTGTCCTGGAACTAGCTCTTGTAGACCAGGCTGGTCTCAAACTCACAGAGATCCGCCTGCCTCTGCCTCCCGAGTGCTGGAATTAAAGGTGTGCGCTGCCACCACCGCCTGGCCAACGAGAGTAATTTTATTATTGGGGTTACCATTACATGAACATAGCATTAGGAAGGTAGAGAAGCACTGGCCTAGAGAGTAAAGAGAGCCCTGTTAGAATAGCATTTAAGCATTGCAATGATTCAGATCCTGTAAATGGAGGGCAGTGAGCTTGTTGGGCCCTTGTCTGGATGTCCTCAGTACTGTTCTGGGTGTTGTAAGTCATTACCCTTTGCATTTCTGGTTTTCTAATTGCTTTGAAAAATTCAAGGATGCATCTTCACAGAAGAACACAAAGTTCCTATAGAATGGTCACACTGGGGAAAGATTTACTTCTTATTCTCAAGCCTCTTAGAGTTTTGGGCCCTGTTTAGCCATCAAATAATAGTTACTATGAAGTTGAAATTTTGATTTCTATCATTTGTATTGAAAAAAGGTATCCTTAGTGCTAATTTGCTATTAGCATATATAGTCTTCCTCTGATGTTTGTAGGACAAGAGAAAAGACCCTATTACCACATCTGTTTCGTGTCTGTATATGTTATTGTAATGATTTTCAGAATGATATAATATAGAAATAGGTACTTTCTTCCCCATTTATCATATACTATGTTAAGCTACTTTAAAACAATTTGAGAAAAAGAACTTTCTCATACAAATAGTAAAAATGATTCATTTTTGTGTGTGAAATGTTTATTTCCTGAAATGGCCTTTCCTAAAAAATACATTTGTAAAAGGTTTGAGATTTCAGAATTATTGTTCATTTTTTGAATTTTTTCCATAGGTATAAATAGAACAGCCTTAAGAGAGATAAAATTGTTACAGGAGCTAAGTCATCCAAACATAATTGGTGTGAGTATGATCTAAGTTGTTTGCTTTTGGATTAAAAGTAACAGCTTGCATTCAAACACTTCTTTTTTGTCTCCATAAGGCTAGAGTGTGGTTGTTGGTGCTGTAATTACTGTACTATAACTACAAGGGTATATCACAGTACCCGGCAAGAATTTTCTTTAGCATTTGCTTAGAAATTTTTTGTTGTTGTTTTGTTTGAGACAAGGTTACTCTGTATAAAGGCCTTCCTGTCCTGGAAGTCAACCTGTAGTTTCAGACTCAGAGATATCTGCCTCTGCCTCCTGAGTGCTGGATTAAAGGTGTTCCCCACCATGCATGGCAAAAACTTACATAAAAATTTATAATGTTTTTCTTTTCTCATCTTTTGAGTGCATGTGTGTTTACACTTTTTTGTCTGTGCCTGTGTATTTGGAGGCCTGTGGTTCATACAGGATATCATTTTCTATTACTTTTCCATCTTATTTGTTGAGGCAGAGTCTCAGTCCAAACCAGAGCTCAGTGGTATGAGTAGTTTTGCTAGTTAACTTGTTGTGGGGAACCCCTGTCCTGACCTTCGAGGCTTGATTGCAGGCATACCTTTCCTACCTGGTGTTTACGTAGTGTCTAGAAGCTAAACTCTGGTCCAGGCCCCATACTTGTATGGCATCGGCTTTAACTGCTGAACTATATCCCCAATCCCAGGAATTTTTTTTTCAACTAGAAACCAAGGTGAAATTTTCTTTTTGTTTTTTGAGAGATTGAGATCTACCAGCCTCTGCCTCCCAAGTGCTGGGATTAAAGGCGTGTGCTACCATCACCAGGGCTGTGAAATTTTCATTATTTATTCAAATTCTCTGGGTTTAGAGAGGGGAGTTTTTAAACTTTTATTGAGTTTGTTAAATAAGTTTTAATGTTTTTGTGCCGGAGAAAACTAACTCCTGTTGAAAAATGGGCAATTGTTACATTTAATAAAGGACTTTCAGCTTTACCTGAAATTACCAGCAGTTTAAAATTTTAAGCCAGGTAGTACACACATTTGTATTACAATCCACTGAGAGGTAGATGTAGAGGCAGGGGGAATGAGAGTTCAGGCCAGCCTGGACTATATAGCAGGTTCTAGGTCAGCCTGAGTTACATAGTGGTATCTGGTCTTAAAAGTCCAAAGATTTGGTGGGGGAGGGGAGGTGGGATGTTTCTTGTGGTAGAATACTTGCCTGGCATGCTCAAGGTCCTGGGTTTACCAGTACTGTGGGGGGGTAGGGAAGCAAAATTTTTAAAAATACCTACACCAATGGTAAATCCCAACATTAAGTAAAGAACGACAATTTAACCACTTTGCTTTGCTTTGCAGCTCCTAGATGCATTTGGACATAAATCTAACATTAGCCTTGTCTTTGATTTCATGGAAACTGACCTGGAGGTAAGATTAGGGTTCCTAGAGACTTTTCCTACTTAGTGAGAATGGAACCTGAATGTTTATTCTGCTTTAAGAGAATATCGATAGACAAAGAATTGCTTACTTTTGCAGAAGTCAAAAAGATCTCTGATTTCTTTACATTTAGTTGAATTTCTAGTTATTAAGTACAGAGGATTAGGTTTTTAAAAGTCCCATGGTTTTCATAATTGAATCCTGGAAAAAGTGACAATCCTTTTTCCAAGACTATAAAACAACTAGAATTCTCATACATTGCTGGTTTGAATGTGATAGTAATATGTATAGACCAGGCTAGTCTCAAACTCACAGAGATCCACCTGCCTCTGCCTCCCGAGTGCTGGGATTAAAGCCATGCGCCACCACTGCCCGGAATTTATCCCAGGTCCTCTGGAAGAGCAGCCAATGCTCTTAATAGCTGAGCTGTCTTTGCAGCCTTGACATTTAATGCTTCTAAACCAGAATTATAGGGTACACAATTGCTTTCTCCTGAAATCTATATATTTTATTTGTTAGAGTTCATTTGGATAATGAAACATATCTGTATGTTGACTGTCTACTTTTTAGGTTATAATAAAGGATAATAGTCTTGTGTTGACACCATCCCACATTAAAGCCTACATGTTGATGACTCTTCAGGGATTAGAATATTTACATCAGCATTGGATTCTACATAGGGTAAGTTTTAAGTAATGATCCATGCATCCATGAGGTTTTGCTTTATATTCCAGGATGGCTGGGGATTTGCCAGGTTCTTCTGCCTTTGACTCCTGATTACTGGGATTGTATGTGTGTTTCACCACACTTTTAATGTTGCTGCTTAAGTTTAATTAAACTTTTTATGGTTAGTTAGTTTGGGTTTTTCTTTTATGTCTGTATTTTAAAGTCATGGGCCTATGTGTGTGTGAGTGTAGGTGTATAACTGTAGGTGAGGATGTGCCATAGTATATTTGTGGAAGTCAGTTGATAACCCAGAGCAGTCAGTTCTCTCCTGCCACTTTGCTGCAAATGGCTCTACCTGCTGAACCACCGTGCTAGCTCAGTTGGTGGTTTGTGTTTGAAGATAGGGTCTTCCCCTGTAGCCTGGTGTCTTAGTTAGGGTTTCTGTTGCTATGAAAAGACACCATGACCACAGCAATTCTTATAAGGAAAACATTTTATTGGGGTGGCTTACTTACAGTTTCAGAGGTTCAGCCTATTATCATCATGGCAGGGAGCATGTCAGCATGCAGGCAGACATGATGTTGGCTTCATCTTGATCAGAAGGCAACAGGAACTGTGCTGTATGTTACACTAAGCAAAGCTTGAGCAAAAGAGACCTCAAAGCCCACCCCCACGGTGACATACTTCCTCCAGCAAGGCCACACGTACTTCAACAAGTCACACCTCCCTTTGGGGGTCATTTTCTTTCAAACTACCACACTTAGGCTGCCTGTGTATTTATTATCCTTTGTCTTACGTTTCCTAAAGTCTTGGGATTACCAGTATGTGCCAGTATGCCTAGTTTGTTTTCTTTTTTTTTTTCCCTTCCACTTTGGTTTTTCAAGACAGGGTCTGCGTAGCTCTGGCTGTCCTGGAACTTACTTTGTAGACCAGGGTGGTTCTGCTTCCTGAGTGTTGGGATTAAAAGCGTGTGTCACACCTGGCTTTGTTTTCTATGTTTCAAAGTTACGCTAACTAGAGACATAACTCAGTTGGTAAAGTGCATGTCTGACATATATTAGTTCTGATCCTCAATACCACATTTGCTACATAAACTGCATCCCAGCACTCTGGGAGTAGAGGTAGAAGCATCAGAAATTTAGACTTGTTTTTGACTACATAGTGCATCCAAAACCAGCCTGGGCTACATAGGACTGTCTCGGATGGATGGATGGATTTAGGTATATAGGTAGGAGGGTGCATAAGCTAACTAAATGTATCATGTTTTCTTCTAGTCTTGCATAATTTTGCCTGGGCTGCATAAGACTGTTTCAAATAAATAAATAAATAAATAAATAAATAAATAAATAAATAAATAAATAAATAAAGCTAGCTAAATGTATCATTATGCTGTTTTTCTCTAATCCTGCTTGATTTTGTTTTTTGCTAACCGATACAGGATCTGAAACCAAACAACTTGTTATTAGATGAGAATGGAGTTCTGAAGCTGGCAGATTTTGGCCTGGCTAAATCATTTGGAAGTCCCAATAGGGCTTACACGCATCAAGTTGTGACCAGGTGAGAACACCTTAAGAAAATGAGAGTTCATGTGTTAGGCTTTCATCACAAATGAGCATCAGCTAGCTTTTCTGAAACACCTTTGCAGAGCTCAGGAGTGAGTCACTGTTGGTATTGTCTCAAATACAGCCCTTTTTATATTAAGTCTACTTTGCCACAGTAAAAAAATGCACAACTCTTTCAGACAGAATCTAATTAACTAAGTTCTCAGACATATTTTTTAACTCAGAAAAATTATAAATGTGACATGGTGTAGAGCTCCCTTAATCCTAGCACTTGGGAGGCAGAGGCAGGCGGATTTCTTGAGTTTGAGGGCAGCCTGGTCTATAGAGTAAGTTTTAGGACAGCCAGAGCTACACAGAGAAACCCTGTGTTGAAAAACAAAACGTTGGACTGGAGAGATGGCTCAGAGGTTAAGAGCACTGGCTGTTCTTCCAGAGGTCCTGAGTTCAATCCCAACAACCACATGGTGGCTCTCAACCATCTGTAACGAGATCTGGTACCCTCGTCTGGTGTGCAGACATACATGAAGGCAGAATGTTGTATTCATAATAAATAAATAAATCTTTAAAAAAAAAAAAGAAGAAGCTCCTTTAAAAAAAAAAGAAAAACAAAACGTGCATTACGCATGCGCGATCGTGTGTGTGTGTGTGGTGTGTGTGTGTGTGTGTGTGTGTGTGTGTGTGTGTGTGTGTGTGAATTAAATGCATATCTATGTATATGAATATCTGTATGAGTGAGGGCATGCTTGTGGCATGGTACAGTGGTCTGGTGTTACTCTTGAAAATCATTTTTCATCCATTTAGGGATCTGGGATCAAAATTCAAGTTGCCTTTTTACCAGGTTTTCTTTTTTTTTTTGGTTTTTCGAGACAGGGTTTCTCTGTGTAGCTTTGGAGCCTATCCTGGCGCTCACTCTGGAGACCAGGCTGGCCTTGAACTCACAGAGATCCTCCTGCCTCTGCTTCCCGAGTGCTGGGATTAAAAGCGTGCACCACCAATGCCTGGCTCACTTTTCATTTTTTTAATGTGACTGGATATCTAACTCTGAATATAACACAGGGTTTTGGGCTTACTAGGTAAATGTGTAACTTTTGCATGTAGGAGATGAGGCACCTGTGTGTATAGAGGCCAAAGGAGAACTTCAAGTATGGTTTCTTGGCAGCTGTCTACCTTTTGATTTGCGGGTGTGTGTGTGTGTGTGTGTGTGTGTGTGTGTGTGTGTGTGTGTGTGTGTGTGTGTTTGTATGTTCACATATGTGGGTGTATGTGTTTGCAAGCCAAAAGTTGCCATCAAGTGTCTTCAGTCTCTCTTTACCTTACATAGTAAGTCAGAGTCTGTGTCTTAGACCCAGAACTTGCTGATTCAGTCCATTTAACTACCTAGGTTGCTCTGGGGATTATTCACCTTTCTCCATTTCCCTTTGCATAGGTGAACCAGCAAGATTGCCTGGTATTTTTTCATGGCTACTGGGTATCTAAATTTCTGTTCTAATGCTTATGTAGCAAGCACTTTACCCACTAAGCCATCTCCCCAGCCTTCCACTTTGGTTTCTGAGATAGAGTCTCTCTGATTAGCTCAGATTTGCTGGCCAGTGAACCCCAGGGATCTTCTAGTCTCTGCCTCCCAGCCTTGGAATTAAATGCATGTAGTACCATGACTAGCCTTTTTACTTGTGTGCTGGGATCAACTTCAGGTTTTAATGCTTGTGTGGGATGTGTGGTGAAAACAGCCATCTTTCCACTCCCACCAAGTGCTCTACATCTTAGCTACACACACAGCTGAGAAAAATTTATTCTGCTTTTACATTTTAGATAGATAAGATACAACTTCAGTGGCCTTCTATTTCAATTTTCTTGGCTCTGTGTTTATTATATTTATCAATACCAATCCTATACTCTCTGTATGAATATAAATTCTCTATGCAAAGCCTTAATAGTTGCGTTTTATAGCAGAAAAAATTGTGGCTTTTGTTCATACTTCTGATGTGTCAACACAAAAAGAATCACACTCACACTAAATCGGGACTACAGATTTTATAATTCTTGTCATGGTGGCTTTGTTTTGTTTTATTTTCATTAGAAACAGTCTCATATAACCATAGGCTGGCCCCAAACACTCTGTATACCTAAGGATGACTTTGAACTCCCCACCCACTTCCACACCTTGTTGGAATGACAGATTGCTTCATCACATCTGGCCTGAGTTTGTTGGTTTTGTTCGATTGTTTGGTGTTTTCTCTGTGTAGCCCTAGCTGTCCTTTAACTTCCTCTCTAGACCAGGCTGGCCTCAAACTCAAGAGATCCACCTGCTTGTGCCTCCCAAGTGCTGGGACTAAAGTTAAAAACCATCAAGCCTGGCCTGCATTCATTAATTCAAAGATTTTTTCAAGGATCTGAGAAAATTTCAGATTCTTCTATAAATTATTTTGTCACTTTCTTCCAAATAAAATTTATGAGTATCAGTTACCTGACCCCTCCCCCCCAAGTAAGAAGTAGTGGCTATGAGTGCTGGGAAGATTTCAACAGTTGGATTACCAGAGTGATGAAGTTGACAAAACAGTTGGGGGGGGGGGAGACGACAAAAAACGGATTTTAAAGGTTATGGGGCCCTTTTCATGGCATCTCCTAGGCTGTGTCAAAAGGAATCTGACTATCTACTTCCTAGCTACTGTTGTCAGAACATCGTTGTAGTGGATGATGAATGGAAATATTCTTTCTGCCGGGTGGTGGTGGTGGTGGTGGTGGTGGTGGTGGTGGTGGTGGTGGTGGTGGTGGTGCACGCCTTTAATCCCAGCACTTAGGAGGCAGAGGCAGGCGGATCTCTGTGAGTTCGAGACCAGCCTTGTCTACAAGAGCTAGTTCCAGGACAGCCTTCAAAGCCACAGAGAAACCCTGTCTCAAAAACAGAAACAAAAACAAAAACAAAAACAAAAAAAAACAACTTTCTATAAGAAGCACATAGCTACGGAAGTAGCTGTTGAATCTCTGGGTGAAGAGTGGTCAATCAGTGATGGGAACAACAGACAAGCTTCTTGCATGAAGCAAGGTATCATGATGCATGGTGGGGTGCACCTGCTGTTGAGTAAGTGCATTCTTGTTATAGATAAAGGAGAACTGCAGAGAGGAAGGGAAGTCTGTTTGAGGATACATTGCGGGTGCCAATCTGAGTGTTTTCCACTTGGCTTATTGTAAAAACAAAGTGGAGGGTGGGTATTCCTAGACTTGAAGGATAAATACTACTGTGGCTCTGAGGTTAAAGTTGGAAAGAGCTAGCATATTCTGAAAACTTTTTAGTCTCTCTAAAGATGATGTCTGCCAGTATATTGTTTGAAAGCCCTTAGACAGTGAAGGTAAGCCCAGGACCAGGGCTGGAGAGATGGCTCAGAGGTTAAGAGCACTGGCTGCTCTTCCAGAGGACCTGAGTTTAATTCCCAGCAACCACATGGTGGCTCACGACCATCTATAATAAGATCTGGCACCCTTTCTGGCAGGAAAGTACATGCAACCAGAATATTATATACATGATAAGTAAATAAATGTTTTTTAAAAAAAAAGCCCAGGACCAACCAAGGTACCCAAGATTCTGCATCTTGTTACTCCCCATGTCCTAAACACCAACCCTCTACTCTGAACAAACAGTACCCTAAGAAAAATAATGAGGGAGCTGCACAATAAACTTGGTCAAGGGAATGAAGGAAGTCAAAGACTCCAGGAACAGATCGACAAGAGACATGAGCTGTCCTCACTGAGAGTGTGTGCTTCTCGGTCTTCTCAAATCTTTTTTTTTTCCCTGAGACAGGGTTTCTCTGTGTAGTCCTGGCTGTCCTGGAGCTTGCTCTGTAGACCAGGCTGGCCTTGAACTCAGAAATCTGCCTGTCTCTGCCTCCTGGGTGCTGGGATAAAAGGCGTGTGCTACCACAGCCTTGCTTAAAAAATTAATCTTTAATCATAATGGATAAATGATCAGACTGTTTTTAAAAAATTAATATAGAGAGTTTAGGAGCCAGACACTGTCACACTTGAAATTCCAGCACTTCAAATGCAGAGGCAGGAGGATCAAGAATTCAAAATTTGGGCTGGAGAGCTGGCTCAGTGGTTAAGAGCACTGGCTATTCTTCCAGAGTACTGGGTTCAATTCCCAGCAACCACATGGTGACTCACAGCCATCTGTAGTGGGATCTGATACCCTCTTCTTGCATAAAGATGTACATGCAGATAGAATACTGATACTTAAAATAAGTAAATCTTAAAAAAAATTCAAGATGTGCCTTAACTCTAGTGATCTAGAGTGGACTAGTCTGGACTGCTGTTTACCGAGAGAGGGGGGAGGGGAGAAGGAGAGAGAGATTAGGGAGAAGAGGAGTTGGATACAGGTGGATTTTAGAGAAGTGATATGTTAACATATTAATGGGAAAAGTCTAGTAGAAAGGAAAGAATTTATGGAAAAGTGGAGAGTTTCAAGAATAGTGTTCTTGAGAACTGGCAAGACTGGTTGCTTCAGGACTCATTGTGAGCGGTTGGTTCTAAAAACATGCAAAGATAGTTCATCTTTAACAGGTGGTCTTGCTGGGCATGGTAGCACATCCCTTTAATCCCAGCACTTGAGGAGCAAAGGCAAATGGATCTCTGTGAGTCCAAGGCCCGCCTAGTCTACATAGTTCCAGGACAGTCTTAATTAAAGCTACTTAATGAGAAGAAAAAAATTAGCCTTAATAATTGGGTTCTCATATGATATTTCATTTTTTTCCCCAGATGGTACCGGGCCCCTGAGTTATTGTTTGGAGCTAGGATGTATGGTGTAGGTGTGGACATGTGGGCTGTTGGCTGTATATTAGCAGAATTGCTTCTACGGGTAAGTCCCAAATTCATATATACCCTTAAGTATGGTTGATAAAGTTCTCATAATTTTTAGGAATTATCTTTTTAATCATAATCCTACAGCAAGAAATTGATAAGCAAAGTCAGTTTGTTAAAAAAATTTTCAACAGGTATGGCACATACAATCCTAGTGTGTGGGAGGCTGAGACAGGAGGACCAAGGTGAGCCCAAGACTAGACATAGTAAAATTCTGTCTCATAAAACAAAGCCTCAGCGACTTGGGTGGAAGAAGCAGAAGAATTAAAAGTTTTAGGCCAATTGTATAGTTATTTTCATATTGCTGAGACAAAACACCTGACAAATCACATTGAGGAAGGGTGGCTGCGTTTTTTTTTTTTTTTTTTTTTTTTTGGCTCGAAGCCTGAGGGGATAATCGGTTATGGCAGAGAATGGCAATGGAAGCCTGAGAGGCTCTTTGTCACATCTCATCTCTAGTCAGGAAGTGGAGAGACAAATGCTGGTGCTCTGCTCCCTTTTATGTAGTCCAGGGTCCGCCCTTATAATGGTACCACCCACATTAGGGTGGGTCCTCTCTCTTCAGTTAACACAGTTTAGAAATGTAAGCATTGCAGCTCAGATGGAAAGGTATCCTGGCAGTCAGGAGCCAAGAAATACCACAACGTCATTGTAAACATAGCAGCTCACAGCCCTGCTTCAGGGAAAGGTTTCCCAGGAAGTTGTTATAACTGCTCTGCTCCACTATGCTGTAGAGAAGTGTTAGAACTCTGCTCAGCACCCCCCACCCAGTCCTGCTGTGGTGAAAGTTGTTGTAGTTGGTCTCCTGTTGGTGTAAGTATCACACCACACAACAATCCTCACTCAAGAGGATTTATTGGGAAGGCAGAATCCAGAAGACTGGCTGCCTCTAGGGTAAGAAGCAGCAGCAAACTGAACAGGGTACAAAGTTTATGTGTGGTTTCTTTGGGTGGGTTGGGGGGAGAGCTTTCCAGGGTGGCTTGGGATTGGTGAATTTTTGTGGTCTGATTCTGGGGCCAGATCAGGAATTGGTGGAATTCTGTAGCCTGACTCTGGGGCAAGCTCAGGGATTGGTAGTTTCAAGTCCTGGCCCTGGGGTCAAGTCAGGGTCAGGGTGTTCTCTTTTCCTTTTTGCCCTACAAGAAATTCCCTTACAGTTTTATACTCAAAGGCTTGTTTGCTTGGTGAATCTACATTCCACTAGGCCGACAAGATTAACCATTACAGAGGCTGGGAAAGCAACTCAGTTGATAAAATGTTTTCTGCACATGCACGAGACATTTCTGAATTCTTCCTACTAGAGCTTGTACCATCTCTGGGCCCAGTTAGAAAACAAAGTACACATTAGTTTGCTCCAGGACCAAAGTGTGGTGGCTTACACCTGTAATCCCAGCACTTGGAGGCTGAGACAGAGAATCACCTTGAGTTTGAAGTTAACCTGTGTTACAGAGTGAGACTGGTCCACCCAATCCCTCACGCTTTTTCCTCACTCACAGCTATAGTGGGATGGAGACAAGGAAGGGTTGGCTAATGAGTGAACTAATCCTAAGATTATCAGATACAAGTAGCAATCATTATTGCTGACCACTGAGATCATCCAGGAAGAATTCCATCGATAGGATCTAGACACTGTTCAAAGGCACAGCTGAGAATTGGATGGCAGCAAAGTTGCTTTGGGTCTCTTCTGGTAAATCTGCTTTTGGGGTGCTGAACTGATGACTCGGCACTTAAGAGGACCTAGAACCCAGCACCTGGTACATGATAGTTCACAATCACCTATAACTTTACTTCGAGGGAATTTGATACCCTCTTCTAGCTTCTGAGGGTACCAGGTATAAATATGGTACATAGATATACATACAAGTATACCCTTATACATAGGAAATAGTAAAATGAAAATTTAAGGTCTGCTGTTTGGATTATGTTGGAATTCTGCTCTGGGGTGCTGAGGGAAGCTCTTCAAAAAGTGTGTTTAGTGCATGATGTGAAATTCCCAAAGAATCAATAAAGCCTTAAAATGTCTGTTTCTTACTGTCAGGTTCCTTTTTTGCCTGGAGATTCAGACCTTGATCAACTAACAAGAATATTTGAAACATTGGGTACACCAACTGAAGAGCAGTGGCCTGTAAGCCTTTATGCATTCTCTTTAAAATGTAATTATGATTCTGTAAAGTTTGTTTGCTGTATCTGAGCACACCTGTATAGCTAATGAAGGAAGAAATGGAATAATTAATTAGTGCTAAAGGACCAATGCCTTTCCCATACTGGATAAGTGCTCTGTCACTGAACTAATTTAAAAAGCATTCTCTTAGTTGGGTCTGGTGGCACTTTTTATAATCAGGAGGCAGGAAGAGCTTTGGGAATTCAGGCCATCCTGGTTAACGTAGTGAATTCTAGGCCAGCTTGGGCTCTATACTGAGATCCTGTCTCAAAAAAGTAAATAAATAAAAATAAATTACCCTCTTTATAAAACTGCAGGTGGCTGGGTGTTGGTGGTGCACGCCTTTAATTCCCAGCACTGGGAGGCAGAGGCAGGCAGATCTCTGTGAGTTTGAGGCCAGCCTGGTCTACAGACCAAGTTCCAGGCCAGTGTCTAAAGCTACAAAGAAACCCTGTCTCGAAAAACAAAACAAGCAAACCCAAAAACTAGACCAAAACAAAACTGCAAATGGCAATGAAAGGAAATATACAAAGAAAACATTAAAATAGTGACCTATAGCCACCATCTTATGAGTCTTTCCTCAACCCCAGTGTTCCAGGTTAATCACTGCCTTCAGTTGATATAAAGCTGTCCTATCAGTGTGCACTCGCAAACATAATAGAATTGCATTTTCTTTCATTCATTCATTCTTTAATAAAAAATGAGGGGCTGGGATGTAGCTCAGTGAAAGACTGTATTTACTGTTAACATGTTCAAAGCCCCCAGCTCATTAAAAACCCTCAAACAGTAGCAGGATTGCTCTGTTGTTCTTTAATCTTGTGTTTTTCCACCATCTTGGCCTCCAGTTTCTCTGACTGGCCTGGGACTTAACTACAGAGACTTTGAGCTACTATAGAGATCTATCTACTGGATGTTTGTCTAGTTCTGGGATTAAAATTGTGTGCCACTATGCTGTACCACTTTCCTTTTTTTAGTGGCTGAATAACATTCTGCTTTATGGACATTTATGTTAGCTACTCACTATCTAGATAAACTAGC